>NC_041388.1:182447937-182450455 GCF_002162155.2 Triticum dicoccoides | reverse complement strand
CTTTAGACCCAAACCCTAAAATCTAGAGCATATGTCCCCACCGCCGCCGCCACACTCAAATACCACCTCGGGATCCCCCCATTCCCCACCAAGCCAATCAATCACCAGCCTCATCCGCCCCATTCCAAAATTCGATATGCCTCCTCTTCCCTCCTCTGCTCGATCCCGAGTGGATCGTGAGCACCAGCGCCTCCCCGCCGCCTGCGCGTCCACGCAGCCGGCGACAACAGCAACAGGAGGTCTTGCCGCCGGCCTCGTCCCGCTCCTTTTTCCCTGCCTTCTCTTCATTTTCTCATCGTGCTCCCCTCTCTCTCAACCTCTCTAATCTCTCTCGCCTCTTCCTTCTTGAAGCGCCGCCAGGGACGCTCGCGTCTACGATCTTGAAGCGCCGCCGCCTGGAGCTTCTTCGCCGGAGACCTTCGCCTCGTCCGCGTCGCCGGAGTCCATCCCCGCCTGAACCTCGTGCCCGAGCAGCCCCATGCCGAGCTGGACTCCCTACCTTCGCCTCAGCCTCATCCAGGCAACAAGCGAACGCATCAGTCCCGCCATGGACCGAGCCACTCGTCCAGCAAGGCCTCCTCTGCTCCCGCAAGCGAGCCGCCGCTGGATCCCTCCCTCCTCGACTCCAGCAAGCCTCGTCGGAGCCCAAGCCGTCGCTGTCTCGAGCCTGGAGTGGCGCCCCTCCGCCCCCTGCTCCTGCATCGCGCCTCCGCCGTCCTCTACTTCACCCGTGGATGAGCGAGACGACCGCGCTCGAGTCTACGATGACCTCGCCCGCTCGATTCCCTTCCTCACCTTGGTTCTCGCCATCTCACCGCCGGATCCCATCATCCCCGCCACCCACTTGTCGCCGGTGGTCGCCTCCGTGCCAAGTCCCTCGCCGCGCTGCATCTTGGCTGCAGCGAGCGGGAGCTGCAGTCACTGCAGGTTTCTTCGTTGACCAGGCCTCCTCTGCCCTGAACAACCTCAACCAGTCGAACTAGCCGAACCCGCTCGGTCCTACCGGCTCGCTCGAACCGGTCTGGCCCGATCCGTCCCAACCGGCCCGACCCCCTGCCCGTCTTTAGCAGGCCCGTGAGGCCCAGAGTGAGCGCTCTCATGCTATCCATCGCCCTGGACGAGATATTCTCTCTTGCGCCTGCTGCTGTGCAGCCCAGTTCATCCTAGATCCAGCCCAGTGCATGTTTTTTTCCCTGTCTGCGAATTTATCTTTTATTTCAAAGAGACCTGTTTTGCAGAAAAGTCCCTCAACATCATGCATATCATAACTCACCAACCGTGCATTGGATGTAAATAAGTTATATATGGAACTTGACTAGAATTTCATCTAGTTTAAAAATATCCAACTTTCAATCATGGTTGACATGTTTATTTTGCTGTTTGATTAAATTTTCTCTAATAACATGCTAAAATGATTTATTTCATAACTAAATAACCGTAGCTCCAAATTTAATAAACTTTATATGTAAATGGGGTAGAAAATGCCTAGTTTAACATTGTGGCATTGCTTTGCATGTTTAAAAACTCTAAAATTGTGTATAGGGCAGAACAGTACCAAATCTAAAATATGCACATGAGGATTTTCCGGACTTGTTGTTTGTTGTTCCGGCCTCATTTAAACTTGCCTAGATAGGTAGTTTTCATATGCTTGATCTCTTGCCGTGTTTAACAACATTTAATATTGTTGGGTAGATAACCGAGAGAGACTAAATAAGTCATGTGGTGTTTCGTCACTATGCAACAGAGTTGGATATTGAGCTCCACTTAATTTGTAGGTTTGTTTGTGCACTTTGCCATGCCATGCCTCATTAAACCGGACATGCATCATACTTGATTGTGCATCATGCCATGATTATGTGATGGTTGTTTACTATGTTGTTTGCTTCTTTCTGGTGTTGCTTCTTCGGGTTGGTTCCGATAATGTCTCGTTTGTGAGGATTCGTTCGACTACGTCCGTTTGTCTTCTTCATGGACTCGTTCTTCTTCCTTGCGCGATCTCAGGCAAGATGACCATACTCTCAAAATCACTTCTATCTTTGCTCGCTAGTTGCTCGCTCTATTGCTATGCCTATGCTGCGATACCTACCACTTGCTATATCATGCCTCCCATATTGCTAAGCCAAGCCTCTAACCCACCTTCCTAGCAAACCGTTGTTTGGCTATGTTACCGCTTTGCTCAGCCCCTCTAATAGAGTTGTTAGTTGCAGGTGAAGATGGAGTTTGTTCCTTGTTGGAACATGATTATTGTTGGGATATCACAATATCTCTTATTTAATTAATGCACCTATATACTTGTTAAAGGGTGGAAGGCTCAGCCTTATGCCTAGTGTTTTGTTCCACTCTTGCCGCCCTAGTTTCCGTCATACCAGTGTTATGTTCCTTGATTTTGCGTTCCTTACGCGGTTGGGTGTTGTGGGAATCCCTGGACAGTTCGCTTTGAATAAAACTCCTCCAGCAAGGCCCGACCTTGGTTTTACCGTTTGCCTACCTACCACCATATACCTTCCCTTGGGTTCTG
>NC_041388.1:182413763-182447511 GCF_002162155.2 Triticum dicoccoides | reverse complement strand
GAGCTGCCTGCGGGGCCATCTCGGGGAAACTTGAGGTTTGGTTTTACTCGTAGCTAGTCTCATCCTGTGTTGCCCTGAGAACAAGATACATGCGACTCCTATCGGGATTTGTCGGCACATCGGGTGGCTTTGCTGGTCTTGTTTTACCATTGTCGAAATGTCTTGTAACCGGGATTCCGAGTCTGGTCGGGTCATCCTGGGAGAAGGAATATCCTTCGTTGACCATGAGAGCTTGTGATGGGCTAAGTTGGGACACCCCTACAGGGTTTTGAACTTTCGAAAGCCGTGCCCATGGTTATGGGCAGATGGGAATTTGTTAATGTCCAGTTGTAGAAAACTTGACACTTAACTTAATTAAAATGCATCAACCGCGTGTGTAGCCGTGATGGTCTCTTTCCGGCAGAGTCCGGGAAGTGAGCACGGTCTCGTGTTATGCTTGAACGTAAGTAGTTTCAGGATCACTTCTTGATCACTTCTAGTTCACGACCATGCTTTGCTTCTCTTCTTGCTCTCATTTGCGTAAGTTAGCCACCATATATGCTTAGCGCTTGCTGCAGCTCCACCTCAATCCCTTTTCCTACCCATAAGCTTAAATAGTCTTGATCTCGCGGGTGTGAGATTGCTGAGTCCCCGTGACTCACCAGATACTTCCAAAACCAGTTGCAGGTGCCGTTGGTATCGTGCAGGTGACGCAACCGAGCTCAAGGAGGAGCTCGATGAAGATCATGTTCGTTATGTTGTTCCGTTTCCAGTTGATCAGTAGTGGAGCCTAGTTGGGGCGATCGGGGATCTTTTGCATTAGGGGTAGTCTTCTTTTATTTTGGTTCCGTAGTCGGACCTTGATTGTATTCTGGATGATGTAATGCTATATTTATGTATTGTGTGAAGTGGAGATTGTAAGCCAACTCTTTATCCCTTTCTATTCAGTACACGGGATGTGTAAAGATTACCCCTCTTGCGACATGCCTACTGTGCGGTTATGCCTCTAAGTCGTTCTCCGACACGTGGGAGATATAGCCGCATCGTGGGTGTTACAGACCACAAGATCTGCGAGTAGTGCGACATGGCCGTTACCAAATGATTATGGATTGGAATTGGAATGTGCTGATGTTCTCAAGCATCAACTACAGGTGGCAAGAAAACGTGTACATGATTCTCAACGTGCAATCAACAAGTTGAGACTGGACTTGCAGGTATTAGATGCAGGAGTCAAACAAATGAAACGAGACACTGAGGTAACCACGAAGGAATTGGAGATTTTGCAGACTGAAATTTGTGCTATTTGAATCTGGCCAATCCTATTTTCTGAAGAGATTATAGTTCAAATGGTAAGTTCTGTTGATGCGTGTCAATGATGTATGAGCTTTATTTGCCTAGTGTATGTAATACGCTATTTGTGTATGCTTTATTATCACTGGTGCCGAACTATAATGCCCAGTGGGTATAATCGGCTGTAATTTCTTTATTGTATAGTGTAGGATTATTCTATGTTTCTATGCCTTAGTCTTTTTATTGTATAGTGTATGTTTTTTAGAGGCGATAGTATAGAGTAGGATAATTCTTTGGATATGCTATATCGTTGAAATAGGGGCCAACACTCCCAAACATTCCAGGACGCCATACAAACGAACAAATATGTGTAGTCAAAGCGGGCCTTAATTGGGCTGGTCAAAATAATATTTAGTGGATCCCAAATGATGTGGCCCACTGTAACAACGGCTCTTAGCAGGCCGAAAGCTTGAGAGGGCCGTATAAATGGAAATGGCCCGCGAGCCTCTAGCAGGCCGAAATAAATGTCAATTTTGTCTAGGCCCTTTTACTTTACGGGCCAGTAAGACGTCCAAAGTGTTATGGGCCAGAGAAGGCCCAATTTGCATACTAGGCTATTAACAGGCCAAAAGTCACGTCGGGCTGAAATTTTGCCCTGTAGAACATGGGCCCCTAATGGACCCAAAGTCAAAGGCCCAACTGTTGTGCGGGCCATTAACATGCCGAAAGACAAAATGGGCTAGGAATTTGCCCATTTACCGAATGGGCCGAGGACAGGCCTAAAGTCATAACAGGATAGAGTTGGCCCAACTGCAGAATGGGCCGAGAAAAGGCTGAAAGACATTCCGGGCCGTTAATGGGCTGGAACTAACGATGGGCTGCTAATGAGCCGAAAGAAGCTCGGGCCGCAATTGGGCCCAGTGACGTAGTGGGCCGTTAACCGGCTAAAACTAACGATGGGCTGGAAATTGTCAAATAGAGAATGGGCCTTTGATGGGACAATTATGTGTAACTTATATGGTCCATGCTTGTGAATGGTCCTGACTCCAGTAGGCCGCTAATGGGCCGACCCGCTTATTTTGACAGGCCCGACCTTTTAACCTGAATGGGCCACTATTGGGCCGAGACACATGTCGATGTATCATAGGCGCGTCCGGTCCATTCGCTGGATGACAACTGTCCGAACGCCGGGCCGACACATGGATCCGCTAGCGAATGAGAATTTTACATGTGGAAAATCCCCATTGGTCCGAGCTGTTAATGGGTTATCCGAGCCAAACTGGAACCCAATAACTTAACAGCGACCCGTTATGGTGGATGCCACGTGTCGGTTACCCTTGACGAAAGCACTTCTATGACGCGTGATTTATTGTCATGAAAGTGGACACTTCCGTGGTGATAATTTTGGTAATGTCATGGAACACTTATACAATAGCACATGTATTCCTATCTTGATTCTGTCATGAAATCGTCATGGATGTACATGCATGCCAAAAAACGTGACCTACGGTGACAAACACGTATCATCACGGAAGTGTATTTTTACTGTAGTGCATCTTCCAATTCCTTCATTTGGTGAGTCAAATATGTCATAGGAGTTGGATGACACAACTGCAAGTCCGGCAACACCTTCATCTTGAGTATATTCGGAGTCGGAGTGATAGTTTCTCTAGGAGTAGTAGTCGAAACCAGATACCCATTCGCCAACGTGAGCTTGATGTCTTCGTCTTGTGTAGATCTTTGATGACTTGTCCTTCCTTTTCGAATCCTTGCTTCTACGAGAGGGTCTGTGTTCATAACGATCATCTCTACTCCTTCTCTGTCTTGGTGGCGATTCATCTCTTTTACTTCTCCTCTTAGGTGAATCTTCTCTTTTCTTGTAGGGAGTCGTACACTCATTGGAATAGTGTCCGGGTCTTCCACAATTGTAGCAATTACGATCACGACTAGAAGATCTTTTGTCATTGTAGGATATTGACTTGGAAATTCTCTCTTTGCTTCAATTCTTGTAGAACTTGTTTAAGTTCATCACCATTAAGCTCAATTCTTCATTGAAGACTTGTTTCTCACTTGATATTGTAGGAGCATCACTTGAAGCTTTGCAGGCACCACTAGACTTGTTGTGGAGCTCTTCCTTATCTTTGAGTGACATCTCACGAGCTACAATTCTACCAATGACTTCCGTGGGCTTGAGATCTTTGTAATTGGGCATCATTTGGATCAAGCTGCACATGGTATCATATTTTCCATCCAAGGCTCTTAGGATCTTCTTGATGCTGAATTTTTTGGTGATCTCTTCACTTCCTAAGCCGGCAATCTCATTTGTAATGAGAGCAAGCCTAGAGTACATTTCGGCGACTCCATCACCATCCTTCATCTTGAACATGTCAAGTTGACTTTGAAGCACATCCAATTTGGATTCCTTGACAGACTCAGTACCTTCATGCATATCAAGCAAAGTATCCCGAATTTCCTTTGCATTCCCAAGGAGGCTGATTTTGTTGAACTCCTCGGGGCACAATCTGTTGAAGAGAATATCGCAAGCTTGAGCATTGTATTGCAACATCTTCATTTCTTCCGCAGATGCTTCACGATCCATTTCTTTTCCATCCTTGAAGAAATCACCTTGTAAGCCAATACGCGCAATAGCCCAAATAGCAGGGTTATGACCAAGAATATGCACTTTCATCTTATGCTTCCAACTAGAAAAAATAGTACCATCAAAGTAAGGAACTCTACAGTGGTAATTTCCCTCGCTAGATGCCATACTCTCCTAGGTTGTGAAACCAAGCCTATGATCACCAAAAAGCTATGAAAATCAAGGCAAATGGAGACCAAAGCTCTGATACCAGTTGTAGGATCGAAAGTAGGTCTAGAGGGGGGTGATTAGACTACTTGCCCAAAAAAATCTAACCTTTCCCCAATTTTAATTGTGGACATATTTTAGCAATTAACATAAGTCAAGCAATCAACCTACACATGCAATTCTAAGAGTGTAGCAGTGGAAAGTAAAACATTGCATATGAGGGTAAAGGGATGGGTTTGAGGAGTGAAAATGCAATGATGACATAGAGATTTCTGGCGTGGTTCTGATAGGTGCTGCTATCGTATATCCACATTTATGGAGACTTCAACCCACGAACGGTAACAGTTGCATGAGTCCACGGAGGGCTCCACCCATGAAGGGTTCATGAAGAAGCAACCTTGTCTACCCTACCATGGCCATTGCCCATGAAGGACTTGCCTCACTTGGGTAGATCTTCATGAAGTATGCGATCTCCTTGCCCTTACAAACTTCTTGGTTCAACTCTACAATCTTGTCGGAGGCTCTCAAGCGACACCTAACCAATCTAGGAGACACCACTCTCCAAAAGGTAATAGATGGTGTGTTGATGATGAAATCCTTGCTCTTGTGCATCAAATGATAGTCTCCCCAACACTCAACTCTCTCTCACAGATTTGGATATGGTGGAAAGATGATTTGAGGGGAAAGCAACTTGGGGAAGATTGGAAATCAAGATTCTTGTGGTTGGATTGGAATATCTTGATCTCAACACATGAGTAGGTGGTTCTCTATCATAAAATGTAGGCTGGAAGTGTAGGCACGTTTTGATGTCTCTCTCACATATGGAGAAGAGGGTGGAGGGGTATATATACCCACCACACAAAATCCAACCGTTACACACATTCGACCCAACTCGATCAGACATAATAGAAGAACTCGGTGATACGGATTCAGTTCAAAATGTGAATGTTAGGAATCTCGGTGGGACCGACTGGAAAAACTCGGTGGGACTGATGTGCTAGGGCTAGAGCAAAACCTCATCTTGGTGAAGCCGATTACTTGAACTCGGTGAGACCGATTTAAGCAAAGAACAAAAAGAGAGTTGGTCAAGCAAACTCGATGGGACCGATTGTGCATTTCAGTGAGACCGAAATAATTGCAACAGGCAACAGAGGGTTTGCAAGGCCATCTCGGTGAGACCGAGATCCGTATCGGTGTGACCGAGGTGTTAGGGTTTCTGGAAGTGGCTAGGTCAAATGAACTCGGTGGCACCGGATAGAATGTTTGGTGGGGCCGAGTATGACTTTGAGTTTTGTACATATTTGGAAACGAGAAAGTGGTTGAGGGCTTTGAAGCTATATCACTAAGCACTTTGAGAAAGTACACCATTAAGCAACACCTCATCCCCTTTTAATAGTATTTGCTTTCCTATGGACTCAATGTGATCTTGGATCACTAAAATAGAAATGAAGATTGTTGAGCTTTTGGCAATATGTGTCCTTAGCATTTTGAGGGGTTCACATCTCTAGTCCATGCCATGCCAATCATTGAACTTTCTGAAAAATTTAACTTGAATGGATATTAGTTTAATGAGCTATATGTTGTTATGAATTACCAAAACCACCTGGGGATTAGTTGCACTTTCACAGCTGTACAGGCTTCGTCCAAGGAGTCAGCTGGTGAGGCCTCCTTCCAGCGGTCCAAGGAGACCAAGAAGGTCAAGTTGAACCCGGAAAACCTTAGCTGCAGCAAGTACGTTGTAGTGGGCACCCGCCTCGACAACAAATAGGAAGGCGAGCTCGTCGACTTCCTCCGTGAGAATTGGGATATCTTTGCATGGTCCCCGAAGGACATGCCATGAGTTCCAAGGAAGTACGCCGAGCACAACACTACTAGGGAAAACCTTATACATAGGAGCTTACTAGTAGCGTGGGTTATTTGTCACATGTTACTGCTACTTAGTAGTAGCGAGCGCAATAAAAACGCGCTACTAGTAACCCATAGTAGTAGAGATGGTACAAAAATCTGTGCTACTACTAAATAATTTCCATCATGCCTCGTCGGACACGCAGTAGTAGTAGCACGTGGTGTTAAATCTGTGCTACTACTAAGTGGCTAGCAGTAGCCCGTGTTGTACACCCGCGCTACTACTATGGGTAAGACGTACGGGTCGGTCGACCAGCCTCCACCCCACGCTACCACTACCACCCGTATCCCCTCCTGCGCCGCCATCCACCCTCCTGTCTCTCCTCGCTCGATTCCGCCGAACGGGATCGATCGAGCGCGCTAGAGTTCCTAACCCCGCTGCCCGCTCCTCTCCGATGGTTGAGGGCCTCCTTAGACCCCTGCAGCAGCCGGCGAGTGTGGCCCTGATGCACGCTCCCACCCCGATGGCCCCTGCCGTCCCCCTCCCACGGTCACCCCAGCAGCAGCCGCCGAACCAATAGCGGACACTGCCGTGACCCTCGTCGCCACATCCCGCCGTCTCTTCCCACACGCGGCCGGCGGCTTCTCTCCTTCGACCACGACCTGGGTGAGCCTCTCTTCATTACCTCTATGTTCCTTGTTCATCTCTATGTCCCCTGTTCCTCTCTTGTCCATGCTGCTAGTTACATGGATCAGTGGATCTTGGATAGATGGATGTATGTTGATGTTAGGAACTACTAGCTTCTAGTTTCCGAATCTAGACATAGATATACCAACACACGCTTCAACATTTCCTTTTTCTTCTTACATCATTGCCTCTTGCTGCTTCTACCGATTTAGCTTAATACCAAAAGCGGGGAGATCTCAAAGTTTGATGTCACTGTTCCGTTTTCTTTATGGATGATGCCTTTAGTTGCTGTTAAGATTTAGTTATGTTTTCATACCAGCAGAATAAGATGAGTTGCTGCGCTGGTTGCTTGATTGGTGTTCTCATTGATGAATTTTAACAGGTCCCTACCAAGGAGGTGTATGGAAGGTTAGAGTAGAACTCCCTGATGCATATCCTTACAAGTCTCCGTCGATTGGTTTGGTTAATAAGATATATCACCCGAATGTCGATGAACTGTGAGTACGTATTCAGTATTCATGCTTAGTCGATCCAAAACTATGATACTATAACTTTCTATTTCCTAACCACTTGTGGATGAATGCAAATTGTAGGTCTGGTTCCGTCTACTTGGATGTCATTAACCAGACATGGAGCCCAATGTTTGGTAAAATTTAATCTCTCTATTTCATTATTTTTTAGACGGCCATGCTAATTAGCTTCCTTACATTCTTTGTATAAATAGAGAGAGCTCTACAGATGTTGTTACGACAATCTTCTAACCTTGCAACTATATAACATATTTTTTTACAGATCTTGTCAATGTGTTTGAAGTCTTCCTTCCACAACTTTTGTTATATCCAAATCCTTTTGATCCATTGAACGGAGAAGCTACTGCGCTCTTGATGCGTGATCGCCCTGCTTATGAGAAGAAAGTGAAAGGTGATTATATTAATTTAACACACATCTAAGGAGACAAGTAGTGTAGTGGTAGGAGAGGACTCGGTTTTTTAACTTGGGTCTAATCATGAAATTGCTTCAACTAAGGTCTTGTGCGTGAGGAATTTGAATCGGGAATTTGAGATGTTGCTACATATTCATTTTTAATTCATCATTACAAGGTAGGCGTAGATAGGAGAATGTTATAACATAATAGATGAGTATAAGCGCTCGCAATTCAGCTTTTCCTGTAGGGTTAGTGTCATGAAAAATATCACAAGCATTCTTTGATACATAACCATAGTTGTTCAGGTCTAATAATATAGAAAAAATACAAGCACCGTATACAGAATAAACTGATCATCGAGATAGAAAATTTTCCAAAGGAACTACGAGGAAGCGAGACCAGTGTGTAGAATTTGACTGCAGACTGATTGGTCTTTGAGGTGCCAAATCCTTTTAGTTCGGAGTCAGTCAGTTGCTTTCAAGTCCACATGTGAATATAAAACGAATATAAGAGCCAACAAAGGTCAGATCGTTGTAAAAGAAGTCAATATGCACTCTACCAATTGCTCACCTCTGTTAGGTAGCAGCACCAACACTCTGGTTGTGCACACCATCTCATATAGTTCCTCTTGCACTCTGAGCTGTGTACATGGTACAAAAATGTGAGAGAATTTATTTACTAGTTGTATAGTACATTGATTTTAAGTACCAGGCACACTGTGGGCTAATCAGGTCATAGAAAGTTCATAGATAGGGTCAAGTAAATGTACAGACTGGAATAATATGCACTAACAATACAAAAAATACTTACATTTTTGAAGATCCAACTTGTTCATATGGTTAACAATTTTTTGACAGAGAAGCAAACTTTTGGCATAACATCAGTTTTCCAAATCTATTTGAAGATCTGCATGTTTGGATCTCCATAGTCCTTGATGTTGTGCACCCAGTTTATTCAAAGGGAGCTAAATTATCTGAAAAATATATTCTTAATAAGAAACATGAAGAACAGTATACTTGTATGGACAAGTAAGAAGTAATCATAATCAGGAGAACTACATGAAGGAACTTGTAAGCAACCACTGTTGTGATACAAGTCATAGAGAAACATTCAGTGCATCCAAAACTGGAACTTGTACCGAAATGATGCAATTGTGTTTCTGAAAACTAATGCATATTTTGCCAATGTTCCAGAAATTAGATGGATATATATATACGTGTGTACGTGCTAATGCAATGTCCTTGGGGGCGTTGCTTGCTATCCGGTGATAATACCCATTAGCTTTTAACTTGGAAGGATCGGAGTGCTGATTGGACATAATGTTGTAATATTACTTTGAATTCTGAAATAAATTAGACATTCTGAAAACTGTGGTATCTTATATCTTCATGCTAAAATACCGTAGTTCCTATTTGCACTGGGTGCTAAATGCAATGGCATGGAAAAATAAGTTATTGTGTTGATTAATGTTTGGTTTTTATTTTTTTTCATCTGAATAGCATTGTCGTAGATATCCATTTTAGATAACATGTTTGAAAATTGAAATTTTCCAAATTACTCTATAGTGACAATGTAATTTTTTGTTAAGTGGTTTTAAGGGTTAATTCTTTTTCTGAAAGTTATCCCTTTATCAAGACTAAATGGTTGTCTTCTGATATGAAACAATGTGTTTACTGTACCAAGAAGGGGATGTATGCATTGTTTCTATATCCAAATTAGCCAAATTTTAATTTCTTATGTGGAGGCTCTTTGAAATACATCATGGGGCAATGTGCAAGATCTATGCTGGACTTATGAGTCGGTGCGGCAAAGCGTGCATGTTGCTTCTAGTTTTACTATTAACCATGCTATGGTCCAAACTCCTTTTTATTCTGCTCATATGATATTGTTCATCTTTGTTTTCTATCCTGATGCCTCATGTATTTACAATAGAAATGCTCTAAATTTAGTGCGTCTTGAACATGGCTATGGCAATGGATAAAATCTAGATACTAAGTTGACCTTTTTTTCTTGCAGATTTGCTTATCGTGAAGACGCATGCAAGGATGCAGCGGGAGAAGTTCATTTGGAGAGATAGGATGCCACATTTTGTTCTTTCTATGCATTTTGGCTTGCTTGTAACTGTGTTTGCACTAACTGGGAATAAGTGACTTGGCAAGAATTGTAGGCGCCTGTATATGCTCTAATGCTCATGGTTTACTATAAATATTGGATTTATAATGATGTGTAATGCATAAAATGGAATTTGAGGATTTTGATTTTTTTCATAATTAGTTAGTAGTAGCATGGGAAAAAACAGCTCGCTACTAGTATCCTAGATACTAGCAGCGTGTGTTACTATAGAAGCGCTACTAGTATCCTAGATACTAGTAGCGTGTGTTACTATAGAAGTGCTACTACTATTTTAGTAGTAGCGTGGGTTTACCCGCGCTACTACTAATTGTTAGCTGTAGGGCGATAGTAGTAGCATGGGAACCCGCGCTACTATGAGCCAGTTTTCCTGCGCTACTAGTAGCCTTTTCCCCAGTAGTGCAAACTACACGTCTGCAAGGAAACCAAGCCTGTCAGTCAACCCCTACACTGCTTTTTAGAAGAGAAGAGAAGAACCATCGTTGAAGAAGTCGCATAGCTGCTTGCGGCCGGCTTCATCATGGAAGTGTTTCACCCCGAGTGGCTGGTGTCGGTTCTGTATATGGCATATCTTATAGTAGGGGTCCTAAGCTAGGTGTCTTGGAGCGATGGTAACATGGACACATAATTTTACCCAGGTTCGGACCCTCTTGATGGAGGTAAAACCCTACGTCCTGCTTTTGATTGTATTCATATGGGGTGTAGTACAGAGTACATGTATCTACCACGAGATTGTTCTAATGAATATTAGATTATCTATTGACTAGCCTGGCCTCGGTTTATATAACACACTGGAGGCCTAGGGTTTAGAGGAGTCCTTGTCTTGGGCGCCAAGTCTTGTGGAATCCTCCTTGCATGCGTCATGGGCTGCCCGAAGTGGCCCATAAGTGAACCGCCATGGGGGTCCTCGGCCGGATCTAGCTGGTCGGTAGACGACGTGGTTTGTACCCCCTAGTCCAGGACACCATCAGTAGCCCCCTAAACCGGTCTTCAAGTTGGGGACGCTCCTCGATTCTTCCGAACTATTCTTCATCGTCGGTCATCGGTCTTGAAAACTGGTTCAACAAATCTTCTTGTCTTCGGTCTTGAGGATCGCTGAAGTGAATCCGAAGAGTTTACATGTCGGGTATCTGAGGAGCCCCTTTAAGTTTTTAGCCTTTAGCAATGCCTTGTTATTTTTTACACCACACCTCGGGTTTGAAGTTGTTCCCGTGCGGCGGTGTCCTCTTGCTTCCGAGCTCCAAGGCCAGACTACATCCTAGGTATCTTTTGCAACCGAACACCAACATCGGACCGCTTTCGAGCTCCAACACCGAAATGTATCCGATCTCTAATGCCGGACTGTATCCAAAGTGTGATAGATTACCGCGTGTTTGAAAAAGTTTAAAAGAGGTTACCCGAGCTTAACGCTGAAAACTTTCTCTATGGAGCCAGCCGCTCACAGGCGAGTTTTATTCCGAACTGCTTCTGAGGTGATGCACCACCTCGGGCTTGGCCTGATTGTTTGCGGATTTTATTTTCGATTGATGCAATTTATTTACTGACGAGATATATAGCCAGTAGCCCTCAGGGTGTGTGTCGGCCTAAAATCTGAGATGCACATTAGAGGAGATAGTGATCGGCGGATGGGGCCTTGAGATAAGGTTTTGATAAGTCGCCTTAATACATTAGCTTGATGCCAGATACGTCCCAAATGGTACCTATTGTTGTCCGAAGACGCGTTTGCTCATAGTTCGGTCAAGCCGAACACTAAGCACTTTGAATTTTCTATATTGAATGGGCAATGTAGTTGCCCCCAAGACACTGGTCGGGTGGCGATGATACGTCTACGTCGTATCTACTTTTCCAAACACTTTTTCCCTTGTTTTGGACTCTAACTTGCATGATTTGAATGGAACTAACCCGGACTGACACTGCTTTCAGCAGAATTGCCATGGTGTTATTTTTGTGCAGAAATAAAAGTTCTTGGAATGACCTGAAAATCAACGGAGAACTATTTTGGAATATATAAAAAATACTGGAAGAAGAATCCACGTCAGGGGGGCCTCCACCTGTCCACGAGGGTGGAAGCGCACCTGCCCCCCTGGGCACGCCCCCTGCCTCGTGGGCCCCCTGACGCTCCACCGACCTCAACCTTAACTCCATATATTCACTTTCGAGGAGAAAAAATTCGGAGATAAGGATTCATCGCGTTTTACGATACGGAGCCGCCGCCAAGCCCTAAACTCTCTCGGGAGGGCTGATCTGGAGTCCGTTCGGGGCTCCGGAGAGGGGAATCCATCACCATCGTCATCATCAACCTTCCTCCATCACCAATTTCATGATGCTCACCGCCGTGTGTGAGTAATTCCATCATAGGCTTGCTAGACGGTGATGGGTTGGATAATATTTATCATGTAATCGAGTTAGTTTTGTTAGGGTCTGGTCCCTAGTATCCACTATGTTCTGAGATTGATGTTGCTATGACTTTGCTATGCTTAATGCTTGTCACTAGGGCCCGAGTGCCATGATTTCAGATCTGAACCTATTATGTTTTCATCAATATATGAGATTTCTTGATCCTATCTTGCAAGTATATAGTCACCTACTATGTGTTATGATCCGGCAACCCCGAAGTGACAATAATCGGGACCACTCCCGGTGATGACCATACTTTGAGGAGCTCATGTATTCACTATGTGTTAATGCTTTGGTCTGATACTCTATTAAAAGGAGGCCTTAATATCCCTTAGTTTCCATTAGGACCTCGCTGCCATGGGAGGGTAGGACAAAATATGTCATGCAAGTTCTTTTCGATAAGCACGTATGACTATATTCGGAATACATGCCTACATTACATTGATGAACTGGAGCTAGTTCTGTGTCACCCTAGGTTATGAAAGTTACATGATCGATCGCATCCGACATTATTCTCCATCACCGATCCATTGCCTACGAGTTTTTCCTACATTGTTCTTCGCTTATTTACTTTGCCGTTGCTATTGTTACAATCACTACAAAACCCAAAAATATTACTTTTGCTACTGTTACTTTTGCTATCGTTACCACTACTATCATATTACTTTGCTACTAAATACCTTGGTGCATAAATTAAGTTTCCAGGTGTGGTTGAATTGACAACTCAGCTGCTAATACTTGAGAATATTCTTTGGCTCCCCTTGTGTCGAATCAATAAATTTGGGTTGAATACTCTACCCTCGAAAACTGTTGCGATCCCCTATACTTGTGGGTTATCAAGACTATTTTCTGGCGCCGTTGCTGGGGAGCATAGCTCTATTCTTTGAGTTACTTGGGATTTATATATGCTTATCATTATGAAGAACTTGAAAGATCAATGAACTAAGATTTTTCCCTCAATTACGAGGGGGGGTAAGGAACTGCCATCTAGCTCTGCACTTGATACACCTAAACCTGCTTCTGCTATTAATTCTGATATGTCGCATGTTATTGATGATGCCACTTCTGCTTTGCATGATACTTATGATGAAACTACTTCTATGCTTGATTGTGCCACTAGGTGAATTTCTTGATGAACAACTTGCTAGGGCTAGAGAGAATGAAATTATTGAAACTGATAATATTGATGAAACTGATGATGAAGATTTTCCCCCTAGATATGAATTGCCTGTTGTTCTTGAGGGTTATGTTATGGATGAAGAAACTGCTAGAGACTTTCTTGCCTGCAATGATAGAAGTGATCTTAAGAAATTATTAGCTAAGCTTAAAGAAAAATCTCTGAATGCTAGAATGAAATATGATCCTGCTTATGCTACTTCACCTATCTTTATTACTGATAAGGATTATGATTTCTCTGTCGATCCTGAGTTAATTACTTTGGTTGAATCTGATCCTTTCTATGGCTATGAATCTGAAACTGTCGTGGCACATCTTACTAAATTAAATGATATAGCTACCTTGTTTACTAAAGATGAGAAACATGGTTTCCGTTCTCATTAAAGGGTGATGCTAAAACATGGCTTAATTCTCTTGATCCTGGTTGTGTGCGTAGTCCCCAGGATATGATTTACTAATTCTCTGCTAATATTTCCATGCTCATAAGAAACAAGCTACTTTAAGGGAAATATATAATTTTGTGCAAATTGAAGAAGAGAGTCTCCCACAAGCTTGGGGGAGGCTTCTCCGGTTACTTAATGCTTTGCCTGATCATCCTCTCAAGAAAAATGAAATACTTGATATCTTTTATAATGGACTAACCGATGCTTCTAGAGACCACCTGGATAGTTGTGCTAGTGGTGTTTTCAGGGAAAGAACTGTTGATCAAGCTGAAATTCTATTGAATAATATGTTGACTAATGAAAATAATTGGACACTTCCTGAACCAACTCCTAAGCCAACTCCGAATAAAATGGGTATTCTATTTCTCAGTCCTGAAGATATGCAAGAGGCAAAGAAATCTATGAAAGAAAAAGGTATAAAAGCTGAAGATGTTAAGAATTTACCTCCTGTTGAAGAAATACATGGTCTTAATTTGACGCATGTTGAAGAAATACATGGTCTTGATAACCCGGCGCAGGTAGTAAAGGTAAATTCTCTCTATAGATTTGATGAAGGTGATATTCCTCATTATAAGTCTGCTAGCCAATGCTTAGATGAGTTCGATAATTTTATTGTTAAACAAGAGATTTCAATGCTTATGTTGGTAGACAATTGAAACATAATGCTTACATGATTGAACACTTGAGTGCTTATATGGCTAATGTTAAACGTGAACTTAAACTTATTATTAAACATGCTTCTATGGTCACCACTCAAGTAGAACAAGTACTTAAAGCTCAGAATGATTTGCTCAATGAATTAAATAGTAAGAAAAATGATAATGTTGTTAGAGTTATGACTAGAGGTGGTAAAATGACTCAGGAACCTTTGTATCCTGAGGGCCATCCTAAGAGAATTGAGCAGGACTCTCAGAGAAATAATGTTGATGCACCTAGTCCTTCTAAAAGGAAGAAAAAGTAAAATGATAGGACTTTGCATGCTTCTAGTGAACATGTTACTGGCACACCTGAGAATCCCAATGATATTTCTATTTCTTATGCTGAAACACAATCTAGTAATGAACATGAACCTGGTGATAATGCTAATGATGATGTTCATGTTGACGCTCAACCTAGTAATGATAATGATGTAGAGATTGAACCTGTTGTTGATCTTGATAACCCACAATCAAAGAATCAACGTTATGATAAGACAGACTTTGTTGCTAGGAAGCATAGTAAAGAAAGAGAACCATGGGTTCAGAAACCCATGCCCTTTCCTCCGAAACCATCCAAGAAAAAGGATGGGTATGCCCTTTCCTCCATTTTGAGCGCTTTGCTGAAATGATTAGAGCTATCTTTTTGCGTATGCGTTTGACTGATATGCTTAAAATGAATCCTTATGCTAAATATATGAAGGATATTGTTACAAATAAGAGAAAGATACCGGAAGCTGAAATTTCCACCATGCTTGCTAATTATACTTTTAAGGGAGGAATACCAAAGAAACTAGGAGATCCAGGAGTACCAACTATACCATGCTCCATTAAAAGAAACTATGTTAGAACTGCTTTACGTGATCTTGGAGCCGGTGTTAGTGTTATGCCTCTCTCTTTATATCGTAGACTTGATTTGAATAAGTTGACACCTACTGAAATATCTTTGCAAATGGCTGATAAATCAACTGCTATACCTATTGGTATTTATGAGGATGTGCCTGTTGTGGTTGCAAACGTTACTATTTTAACAGACTTTGTTATTGTTGATATTCCCGAGGACAATAGTATGTCTAGTATTCTTGGAAGACCCTTTTTGAATACTGCAGGGGCTGTTATTGATTGTACCAAAGCCAATGTCACTTTTCATGTAATGGAAATGAGCATATGGTACACTTTCCGAGGAAACAACCTCAAGTCCACAGTATCAATTTTATTGGAAAAATTTTGACAATTACTATTGGAGGTTTTGAATTTCCTCTTCCTACTATCAAGAAAAAAATATGATATTCTTATTGTTGGGGACATGCATATCCCCGTTGAGGTGACCTAGTGTTATTCGAAAATTCTCCGGTTTCATCTTATTCGTAATGAGTTTGTTAACAAGACCTGATCAACCTTGTTAGTAGATTCCTTTTCACGAGCATGAGATGGATGAAGTTAGAAAACACAACTCTTTATACCCTCTTTTTACTTTCTGATATTTATATTAAATAAAGCAAAAATAGTATTTTTCTGTCTGTTTCCTGAATTATCCATGCAATAAAAAATACCCTTAATATAAAAGCTCTCTAATTGCCCAAAAATTTAAATATGATTTTTTTGGAATATTTGAGAATATCTGGCACTGAGAACACAACAGAGGGAGCAAGCACCTGGCCACGAGGGTCCAGGGCGCGCACACCCCCCTTGGGCGCACCCCCTGCCTCATGGGCCCATGGTGGCTCCCCTCCACTTATTCCAGCTACCACACACTCCTTCCTCCCACAAAAATAACCAACCAGCTCAAACCAGAGTTCAAGCTCATCTTGCTGCCATTTTCGATCTCCTAGCTCAAAGCTCCATTCACAAAACTGCTTTGGGGGATTGTTCTTTGGTATGTGACTCCTCCAATGGTACAGTTAGTTTTTTTATAGTGTGTTATTCATTGTAAATTTTTGTTGCTCAGGTGACCCTGTTCTTGAGCTTGCATGTCAAATTTATGTGGTCAAAAGTAGTTTTGATGCATGATATTGCCTCTAGGCACTTGTAGGAGTAGTTGCTATCAATATTGTTGAGTTTGGTTCACTTTTATTTTGAAGTTATTAAAAATTCTGATATTTTCAGAAAAAGATCAAGAGATTTTTGAGGGGCTCATCAAGCCGAAGCTCAAGGGACAAGCAAAGTGAGGAGGATAAGAGGCCCAAATATAATCTCCCTCGCACCGCGGAAGTTCGGCCGTGTGAATGGCCTTGTGATAATTTCTTGAGAGCCGTCGAGATTTATGATGATTTTTATGACTTGGCTGGGAATGCATGCCTCACTGCCTTCCTCCACGACCAACGTGAACAGTATCTCTTACTCACCAATATCTTTGTGCAAAACTTTCATTTCAATGCTAGGAGCTCACCACCTATGGTGGAATTTTATTTGTATGATGAGCATAAGGAGATGTCACTACGTGATTTTTGTCTGGTTTGTTTGATACCTTTTGAGGGCAGCATAGAGGAACCACATCGTGATGATGTGGAAGGGTTTTTTGATACAATTGTTGTAGGGGAAATGAGGAAAGTTTCCGATGCTAGAATTACTAGCATACATTTCCTTTTTCACGTTACTTCGCAATATTTTCTAGTAGATGCTTAATTGGTCGCGGAAACTGTGGCAACCTTAGTGCCCCCGATATTGTTATTTTATGCCATGCCTTGTTCTGTGATGACACATTTAGTATGTGCGCTATTGTTGCAAAGCGGTTAAATCTTAACCGTACTAAGGGCCCCGTCTTGGGAGGTATCTTTGCCTCGCGCCTAGCTGCACACTTTAACATACCTATTAGGCATTATGAGAAGGAAGAGAAGTTGTTGCCTCCTGTTTTTCTAGACTATACGAGTATGGTAGCACATGATTTTATCATTAAGAATAAGGAAAAGATGCTTAAGTACAAGCTGATATTTGATAAAAATCACCCTAAGACTATTACCTTGCCTGCTCCTTCCTTGTTTGACTTATCTGCAGGAAAGTGCCTTGTTCCGCCGGAGGCCATTCACGCCTACCGAAACCCCACACCAGCTACAGAGCTAGAGACGGAACCACAATTTGATCCTCATCGGCAGTCTATTTATCAGTGGAATCCGGAAGAGATTACCAACCAGTGGCACAAGGGGGATCCTTCTCAGTACGACCCCAGCTACAACTTTGGATATCCGCCAGGCCAGCCGTGGCCATAGACCAACTTAGGCCAAAAGCCTAAGCTTGGGGCAATATGTATTTCTCAACGACATTACATTCATGTTCACACACTCATGCTAGTTGTCGGTGATCATACTTTTTCACTATAATATCCATGCTAGTTTATTTTCCTTTTTATGCTTTCATCTTGTGTGTTTGATAAACCTTAAGAAAAACAAAAAAATTAGTTGTAGCTTTTTAGCTAGTTTATTTTCCATGCCTGTAGTGGTAGTAATTAAAAAGGAAACCCAAAAAGATTTCCCGTTCTTCTTTTTGCTTGTTGGGAGCTTTCCCGTGTAAATATTTTTGTTTCTTTTCTTTGGGGGTCGAGAGGAGAAGACCATGATGAAAATGTTGAGTGGCTCTTATAGGCATTATTATTGATCTAACAAAGAGCCCGTGTTACCTTGTCTCCTTTCTTGAATTGAATGCTTGCAGATTCCAGCTTAGTCCAATGCACGTGCATTATTATTATTATCCACACTATTCGGTTGTGCAAGTGAAAGGCAATAATGATGATTATATGATGAACTTATTGAGATGAGAAAAGCTGGTATGAACTTGACCTCTCTTGTTTTTGTAAATATGATCAGTCCATCGTTCCTAATTTAGCCTATTATGAATAAACATGTTTGCAATGAAAATTAGAGACTGTACTTGCTTATGCCATGCTTAATTAGCTAGGAGCTTATAATGGTTTACCTTGCGTGCCAACATGCTATTAAAATGGTTGTGATGTGGTATGATAGGGTGGTATCCTCTTTTGAACGATTCGAGTGGCTTGACATGGCACATGTTCACAAATGTAGTTGAAACAAAATCAACATAGCCTCTATGATATTTATGTTCATGGTGCATTATATACTACTCATGCTTGCATTTGGTGTTGATTAATTTTAATGCATGTTCATGACTGTTGTCGCTCTCTAGATGGTCGCTTCTCAGTCTTTTTCTAGCCTTCACTTGTACTAAGCGGGAATACTGCTTGTGCATCCAATTCCATAAACCCCAAAGTTGTTCCATATGAGTCCACCATACCTACCTATATACGGTATCTACCTGCCATTCCAAGTAAATTTGTATGTGCCAAACTCTAAACCTTCAAATAAACATTCTGTTTGTATGCTCGAATAGCTCATGTATCAACTAGGGTTGTCTATATCTTCCATGCTAGGTGGGTTATTCTCAAGAGGAGTGGACTCCGCTCCTCACTCACGAGAAAAGGCTGGTCACCGGGATTCCCAGTCCCATGCTTTAAGAAAATCAAATCAAAATAACTGCAAACAAAACTCCCCCGGGACACTTGTTAGTTGGAGGCACTCATTGTTTCGAGCATGCCATGGATTGATGTTTGTTGGTGGAGGGGGAGTATAAACTATACAATTCTGTTTGGGAACCACCTATAATGTGTGTAGCACGGAAGATATCAAGATCTCTCGGTTGTTATGTGGACAATGAAAGTGTACCGCTCAAAATATTATTCATATCTATTTCACAACCGAGCTCTGGCACCTCTACAAATCCCTGCTTCCCTCTACGAAGGGCCTATCCATTTACATTTATGTTGAGTCATCATCCTCTTATTAAAAAGCACCAGTTGGAGAGCACCGCTGTCATTTGCATTCATTACTGTTAGTTTACATTGAGTATGACTTGACTGGATATCTTTTACCATGTATTACAATGTCTAGTCAGTCCTTGATCTTTAAAGGTGCTCTGCATTTATGTTTTGTGGTCTCAGAAAGGGCTAGCAAGATACCATCTTGTTATATCATATCATGATTGTTTTGAGAAAGTGTTGTCATCCAAGATTTATTATTATTGCTTGCTAGTTGATTATGCCATTGATATGAGTAAATATGAGACCTAAGTGTTATTGAGAATATGGTTAGTCCATAATCTTTGCTGAAAACATGAATGCTGGATTTACATATTTACAACAACAAGAGGAAACAGAGTTTGTAAAAGTTTTCTTTATCACTTTCAGTTTATCAACTGAATTGCTTGAGGACAAGCAAAGGTTTAAGCTTGGGGGAGTTGATACGTCTCCGTCGTATCTACTATTCCAAACACTTTTGCCCTTGTTTTGGACTCTAACTTGCATGATTTGAATGGAACTAACCTAGACTGACGATGTTTTCAGCAGAATTGCCATGGTGTTATTTTTGTGATGAAATAAAAGTTCTCAGAATGACCTGAAAATCAACAGAGAATTATTTTGGAATATATAAAAAATACTGGAAGAAGAATCCACGTTAGGGGGCCTCCACCTGTCCATGAGGGTGGGGGCGCACCTGCCCCCCTGGGCGCGCCCCCTGCCTCGTGGACCCCCTGACGCTCCACCGACCTCAACCTTGACTCCATATATTCACTTTTGGGGGGAAAATATCAAAGAGAAGGATTCATCATGTTTTATGATACAGAGCCGCCGCCAAGCCCTAAACTCTCTTGGGAGGGCTGATCTGGAGTCTGTTCGGGGCTCCGGAGAGGGGAATCCGTCGCCATCGTCATCATCAACCTTCCTCCATCACCAATTTCATGATGCCCACCGCTGTCTGTGAGTAATTCCATCGTAGGCTTGTTGGACGGTGATGGGTTGGATGAGATTTATCATGTAATCGAGTTAGTTTTGTTAGGGTTTGATCCCTAGTATCCACTATGTTCTGAGATTGATGTTGCTATGACTTTGCTATGCTTAATACTTGTCACTAGGTCCCCAGTGCCATGATTTCAGATCTGAACCTATTATGTTTTCATCAATATATGAGAGTCCTTGATCCTATCTTGCAAGTCTATAGTCACCTACTATGTGTTATGATCCGGCAACCCCAAAGTGACAATAATTGGGACCACTCCCGGTGATGACCGTAGTTTGAGGAGCTCATGTATTCACTACATGTTAATACTTTGGTCCGGTACTCTATTAAAAGGAGGCCTTCATATCCCTTAGTTTCCATTAGGACCCTGCTGCCACGGGAGGGTAGGACAAAAGATGTCATGCAAGTTCTTTTCCATAAGCATGTATGACTATATTCGGAATAAATGCCTACATTACATTGATGAACTGGAGCTAGTTCTGTGTCACCCTAGGTTATGACTGTTACATGATCGATCGCATACGGCATAATTCTCCATCACCGATCCATTGCCTACGAGTTTTTCCTATATTGTTCTTCGCTTATTTACTTTTCCATTGCTACTGTTACAATCACTACAAAAACCCAAAAATATTACTTTTGTTACCGTTACTTTTGCTATCATTACCACTACTATCATATTACTTCGCTACTAAATACCTTGTTGCAGATATTAAGTTTCCAGGTGTGGTTGAATTGACAACTCAGCTACTAATACTTGAGAATATTCTTTGGCTCCCCTTGTGTCGAATCAATAAATTTGGGTTGAATACTCTACCCTCGAAAACAGTTGCGATCCCCTATACTTGTGGGTTATCAGGCGACACCAGATCAGGGGATCAATGTGCCCCTTTAATATTATTAAATGATAAGCCCGAATCCCAGTAGCCCCCGAGCCTTAATGTGGGCACGAGTGGCCGAATTAAGGATCGATATCCGGAGTAAAATCACAAATTATGTGTAATGATAATACATATCCAAGTACTCTACATCATTAATGCTCGGTTCTGCATTGTACAAAACTTTGATGATCAACCATCCGCTTCAACCTCCTCGGCCAGTAGCCGGGGAGTGTTTGTCCTACTTTATAAAGCCTTTATAAGGGCAAAGATTTACGACAAACAAGGCAAGACGGCCATATGGTTTTTATAAGCAAAGGTACACGGGGAGATATGTTATATTACTTTTTAATGTCAGAAACATTTTCCGAAGAAAACAGTCCCACTACCGGTTCCTTTCTTTGGGTTGTCAAGCTGATCATGACCATGAAACCTCACCTCTGATCAATGTGGGAGGAAAATATCGAGCTTTTAGTGTGGGGAAAGTTCCCGAACTCTATGGTCTTAATGAACCGAAATTTTCACTTCTGTCGTTGCCGACCAATTATATTCTTAAGATAGCTAGCTTTCAGCTTCACCCAGTCCGAGGTACTAATCTGGATGACCCGGAAGTAACAATCACGGAGGTGCTCCCTTTACCCCCAACCCGAACAATCGGGGAGGTAGGGTTAAACATAGGAGCCTGGCAACCCAGCTTGGCCAAAATTTTAAGTCAAATTTGATGCATATTTATGGCTTTATAACGATAATTACGAAAGGCAGCGCTTGTATATTGAATACAAACACTGATGATATATGTTTATTTTGACTCCGTTGCGATCGTTTATCAGTTGAATGTGGCCCATCATCGGCTTCTATCCCTTTGTAGATACTACACAGGGTGTTTCCGCAGTAACAAGACAACCCTTAGCCGATGTCTCGGTGCCCGGAGGTGGTTGTGTTAGCGGAAACAAGGCAATCAAATATGCGAGCTTTATAACTTTCACTTAGTCATAGGAGCTTTAAACCGGGGAAGCTAGCTAGCAGCCCCCGATTAGTGTTCGGCACTGACCAATGTCTATCCATTAACACTATAAGGCCCGTCGTTTAACACGGGGTAATCGGTATCGATCTATAGTTTGACACCATCATCAGATCGCTGACCAGTTTACGCCCATTGTGACAGTGAGTTTTCGGATTTCTCCACTGAGGTGCTACCATTTGAGCTAGAAGCACAATCGTAGTGGTTCTCCCTTTGCACACCTAGCCGTACAAAGCAAAACATAGGAGGTAAGAACAGGAGCCGGGAAACCCAGTATTGACCGAAGACACGATTCGAGACCGATGCATATATAGCAATATCCGAAAATGTTTTTGCCGAATCTCTAAAGGTGTCCGGCGTTGCAGTGTGACACTTATGCTAGAAACACACAAATAGTTTAAAAGTCCCATAGGCTTGGAAAACCAAAAACCTTCCGTAAAAACTTTACGCCCGAACTAAATCAAGTCATTTGGTGCCAATCCGGAAATTGGTCTAACTTTTGTGCTTCTGTCGTGCATTAATATGACACATCCGATCTCAAGACTTCAAGCGGGTCAGCCTACGGCTGCAACCTCCTATCCCGAAGGTGAAGTACTGCTTGTTAGGCCAGTTTAGCAAACTAAACTCAAGCGGCATTAGAGAGAAAATAGGCTATCCGACTATTGATCGCACACTCGAGTCAAGAAAGGAGTGTTAGAAAAAAAAAACCTCGCAACGACTAAGAAGAAAAACAATTATTATTAAATGGCTCATAGAAATTGAATAACCCCCAGTTAACTTTGGCAAAAGAAGTGTTTTTTAACAAACAACGTTTTTGACAAACTAAGTTTTTAACAAATTACTATAATGTTTGGTCAAACCGAACCAGAATGAAAAAGTTTAGCATGAAAGCAACTTAGCTGGTTAATATGCTTGGTGTTGATGACTCGGGCCGAGCTTGCACGGGTCAAGGTCTCAGCCCTCAAACCGGTCCCGAGGTGGCCGAACAAGGAGTTCGGTGTCACGAAGTGGTGACCAACATAGTCGATAGGCGAGGCGAATCCCCGGTCCAGCTAACATGGAGACGCCATGGTGACCACACACCTTGGTCGGCAGGGGCGGGGCGATGACGTCGGCACGCCGAGGTGACTGTATGACACCGTCGAAGTACATTACCTGCACAGATAAAATAGTGCAAGCAAGAAATAATAATAATAGTTGAAAAATATTATTTGCATAATTAAGTTTACGCAAAGTAGATAAAACATAAATAGCCTGGCTGTAACGTCCCGGATGTAACATTCCATAATTGTAACTCCAGCTCCTGCCATTTCCGGCAATGTTATATGTTATATCCTCCGTGGTTGGGTTTTATCCTCGTTTCACATTTTGTTCATGTAATATATTTCATATCATGTCATCATGTGCATCTCATTTGCATTCATGTTCGTCTCTTGCATTCGGTCATTTTCCTCGTTGCCCATTTCGGAATCCGACACTCACGCATGCACCCATTGCATCTCTCAGATCTCGTTTCCTGAGTGGGAGAAAAATGTTCTCGGAATGGACCGAGATTTATCGAGTGACCTTGGTACATCACCAGTAGGTCGCCTGTCAAATTTCGTTCCATTTGGAGGTCGTTTGATGCCCCAACGATTAACCATGTAACCTCTATAACCCCTCTCTCTTTGCAGCCTAACACCCCTCCACAACATCCCACTAGCCCCTCTAAACCCCCTCCATGCTCTCCATCGTTGGATCACGATCGTGTGGGCAAAAAACACACCTCAATAGCACTCTCCTAGTTCCCAGAATCTATAAATAGGCCTCCCCCTCCGAAATCACGGGTCTAACCCTAGCTTTCCCCTCCTCCACGCCGCCAGACACGTTCGCGGACGGCCGGACGCGTCCAGCCGCCACGCCTCAGCCAACCGCACGCTGCCATGTGTCACCGCTGCCTCCCACCGCAACGTGGGCCCATGAGCCCGAGGCCGGCCCGCCCAGGCCCGAGCCGCCGTGGCCGTAGCCCGGGGCGCCCGCTCCCCCATGCCGTCGCCCGCTCCATTGACCACGCCGGTGATCTTCAACTCCTGTGACCCCCGCTGCTAAGCGTCGCGTGGCTCAGCCGCCGGACCCTGCCACATGTCGCGTGGGCCGGTCGTCGCCGACGCGCCGCCAATCATGCAAAGTAGAGTACTTGATGTTGCTGATTTCAGCGACTTAGTGTTTTCTGCTAAGTATTATCCTGCTACATTATGTTGCCATGTTAACTTGATGCTACAAGTGAATCCATGCATATTTTGATGATGCTCAGTAAGGATGTTTTGAAGATATTGTTATGCTCTATCCATCCATGCCTTTGTTTGTAATTATGGGGTGCTTTAGCTTGTCATTACCATGCTCTCATTTTGCTATGTGATTTACTAGTGATCTATGGATCCTAAGACCATGCTCTTGCCTTAATTAGCTTCATAAATTTGTCTTCTTACTGGTGGTTGCTTTATTGTGCCATGATATGCACTATGATGAGTGCCACAAGCTTGCAAAGTTGCTATCATGAATCTGTTTCTCCCATGCATGTTTTTCCTCTAAGTCTGAAACCTGTTCATATCGCTTGCCATGTTTGTATTGTTGCTACCTCTAATTCTAAAACATGTTCATAGCTCTAAACATTGCAACCTGATGCTATTTATGCCATGTTCAGTATTTTCACCAAGTCTGTTAAACTGTTATCTTTTGCATTTTTGCCATGCTGGTTTAAACATGTTCTAGTGAGTTCTAGAAGTACCTTAGTGTTTATGATTTGCAGAAATTCACCTGCACTTCACTACCCTGTATTTTGCTTCCATGTTTGGGTGCTGTAGCATGTTTGAACTTTGCGTGCAAGTGACCATGTTGTTGTTTTCAACAGATTGCATTGCATCTTGTTTGGCTTGTCATTTCCAAACCGTGCATCCATTTCCGGTGATATTTATATCGATTTCGACCGAAATCTCTCAATATATCCAATGGCATGCTTGTTTTGCCAATTTAATGCCATGATCATATTTTCCCTTTCGGAGTACCCATATGCATTACAGATCATACCTTGCATTCCATGCCTTGTCTTGCTTCATGTTGCTTGCGCATTGCACTGTGATTGATTGTTCTGCCATTGCTTGTGTTCTTGCTTTGGGTAGATCCGGGAGACGAGTTCGCGAACAAGGATCCTATCGAGTATGTTTATGAGGAGCAAGCTTTCGACAACTCTGAAAACACTGTAGGCAAGATGATCAATACCCCCCATATCACTTCTATCTTTGCTTGATAGTTGTTCGTTCTATTGCTATGTCGTTCTACCTACCACTTGTTTATCAAGCCTCCCATATTGCCATGTCAAGCCTCTAACCCACCTTCCAAGCAAACCATTGTTTGGCTATGTTACCGCTTTTGCTGAGCCCGTCTTATAGCATTGCTAGTTGCAGGTGCAGTGCAGGTTGTTCCATGTTGGAACATGGATATGTTGGGATATCACAATATCTCTTATTTAATTAATGCACCTATATACTTGGTAAAGGGTGGAAGGCTTAGCCTTTTGCTTGGTGCTTTGTTCCACTCTTGCCGCCCTAGTTTCCGTCATACCGGTGTTATGTTCCTTGATTTTGTGTTCCTTACGCGGTTGGGTGTTATGGGAACCCCTCGACAGTTCTCTTATTTAATTAATGCACCTATATACTTGGTAAAGGGTGGAAGGCTTAGCCTTTTACTTGGTGTTTTTTTTCACTCTCGACGCCCTAGTTTCCGTCATACTGGTGTTATGCTCCTTGTTTTTGCATCCCTAACACGGTGAGGGTTTATGGGCCCCTCTTGACAGTTCGCTTTAAATAAAACTCTTCCAGCCAGGCCCAACATTGGTTTTACCATTTTCCTAATAACAACTAAAACTTGCATAGGGACTTTCCAGACCCTGTGGACTTAATCAACAACCCAAGCCAGTGCTCCTCATGATTGTTGGTCCAAGCCGGGCAGACCACGGGGCCGCCTCGGGGAAACCCGAGGTATTTGGTATATACCTATAGGCTGACCCATCCAGATGTGGCCTGAGATGAGATACGCATGGCTATTATTAGGGTGTCGACATATCGAGAGGTCTTGCTAGACTAGTTTTACTATTGTCAAAATGTCTTGTGCACCAGGATTTTGAGTCCGATCGGAGAGTCTCGCGATGGAGGATTGTCTCCGCGGATCATGAGCTTGTCATGGGCTAAGTTTGGATACCCCTGCAGGGTTTAAACTTTCGAGAGCCGTGCCCGCGGTTATGTGGCAGATGGGAATTTGTTAATATCCGGTTGTAGAGAACTTGACACTTGACTTAATTAAAATGAGCCAACCACGTGTGTAAACGTGATGGTCTCTTTTCGACGAGTTTCGGGAAGTGAACACTGTGGGGTTATGTTTGAACATAAGTAGTTCAGGATCACTTGTTGATCACTTCTAGCTCTAGGACCATTGCGTAGTTTCTCCTCTTACTATTGTACTCGTATGTTAGCCACCATATTTGCTTAGTGCTTGCTGCAACTCCATCATATAACCACATCCTACCTCTAAGCTTAAATAATCTTGATATCGCGGGTTTTGAGATTGCTAAGTCCTCGTGACTCCCCAGATACTACAAACTCAGTTGCAGTTACCGACGAGACTAATGTTGGTGATGCCACTGAACTCAAGTGGGAGTTAAGCAAAGACCTTGGCCATTACTACGTTTCCTTTCCAGATGATCAGTAGTGGTGCCTAGTAGGGTCGATCGGGACTTAGCTTGGGTGGTTGTCTTTTATTCGTTTGATTCCGTCCATAGTCGGACTTTGTGTTCATATTGAATGATTGTATAACTTGATGATATTGTGTGACATTGTGGAGATTGTAAGCCAAAGCTCGTATTCTATCTATTCTGTACATGAGATGAGCAAAGATGAAACCACTCTTGCGACCATACCAATAAGCGCTTATACCCCAAGTCGTGCCTCGACACGTATGAAGTATAGTCGCATATTGGGCATTACAAGTTGGTATTAGTGCCACCCCGACTTAGGAGCCCCTGCTTGATCGAACCGCTGACGTTGTTGAGTCTAGAACAAAACTATTTTGAGTCTTAGGATTATATATATATATTGGAGAGTAGGATTCTTTTTACTCCTCAACCCCTTCGTCACTCTAGTAAGGACTCCTGTCGGTGTCAAAACCGGCGGATCTCGGGTAGGGGCTCCCGAACTGTGCATCTAGGCCGGATGGTAATAGGAGGCAGGGGACACAATGTTTACCCAGGTTCGGGCCCTCTCGATGGAGGTAAAACCTTACGTCCTGCTTAATTAATATTGATGATATGGGTAGTACAAGATTAGATCTACCACGAGATCAGAGAGGCTAAACTCTAGAAGCTAGCCTATGGTATGATTGTATGTTGTCCTACGTACTAAATCCCTCCGGTTTATATAGGCACCGGAGAGGTTAGGGTTACACAAGGTCGGTTACAAAGGAGGAGATATACATATCCCTATTGCCTAGCTTTCCTTCCACGCCAAGTAGAGTCCCATCCGGACACGAGACGAAGTCTTCAATCTTGTATCTTCGTAATCTAACAGTCTGGCCAATCGATATAGTCCGGCTGTCCGGAGACCCCCTAATCTAGGACTCCCACAACTCCTGACATAGATGTTTTGACTTCCCCTCCTCATTTTCACAAAACAAAATTAGGATCACGCGTGTATCTTGGGATCGTTTCAATATTGTTGTGACAAGAACATTGTTCTTGGTGCCTCCTGACATTTAGGGGTTGTGGCAATGTCCTGGGGAGTTGAGCTTCGAGGTGTTGTTGTCACAATTTTATCGTTGCAGTTCTGGTATACCTGAGCTCGTCAACATCAAAAATCTCTTTTACGCAGTTAGTGGTGAGATAACCTCGACGCCACCAGTACTAGGGAGGGAGTTCAGGAGTATTGCGACAGCTAGTATAACAGATGCTTTTCGAAGGTCGAGGTATAAGATTTATAGAGTTTTCTTGGTTATGTGTTGATGGATGGATATAGTGGAGTGTAGGTCTTGTTAGTTGTGTGATATATATTGTTCCTCCTTGTATCCCCAACACAAGATTGCATAACCAGAAAGTTTCGGGAGTTAATCGGTGGGAATTCAAGTAGCTCTTAGTTATCCTTCCAATAGATATTTGGTATGGGATTGGGAGATCTTTACCATTTATTTGTTCCAGTCATACCTTGTTGTTTCATTCATCAACCTTTGTCTAAGTGGCTTCTCACCCTCATGGTCGTGTAATGTTAACTTTAGAATGCATTTGTTCAATCTCTGTTCGGTTGCTTATTGTGAAGACTATATGTTGCACATTTCTATCTGTTGATTCAGCTTGTCTATCTTTCTATGGTGGTTCTAATGGATGTCACCCTCTTCAGGATGGCTCCCCCAACGCGTCTGAATTCACAACATACTGATGAAGAGCAGTCGAACCCTCCGCCTCCTCCTCCACCTCTGGAGGCATGGCAAGTTGTGATGGCGGTCACCAACGCCAATACCGAGATATTTTTGCACCTCTTGCAAGAGCGCAACCAAGGCCAAGGCAACCAAGGAAGGGTCAAGGGCAATTCAACAATCAGCCTCAGTTTGCTACCCTCAACCAGTTTCTTGCAAATCAGCCAAAGTCTTTCAGCGCTTATGTTGAGGCCATGGACACTAACGATTATCTCATGGACATCAACAAGCATTTTGAATGCAGCAATGTCAGGCCTGAGGACTACGTCAAGTTGCTTCTTTTCAGCTCAAGGACCAAGCAGCTGATTGTATGCGCAGTACAAAGATTCTAGAGGGGGTCGAGTGATTACCTGGACTGACTTCTGCTGGGACTTTCGAGCTCATCACATTCCAAAAAGTGTTGTCGAGAGCAAGCATGAGGAATTCCGCAATCTCAAGCAAGGAAGCATGTCCGTGTATCAATACTACATCCAGTTTCAGAAGCTTACTCGCTTCACAAGGAAGGACGTTCCTGATGAAAAGAGCATGATCTATCACTTCAGGGGTGGCATCAGAGAGGATTTGCAGTTATCTCTCGTTCTTGTTGAGCCTACTCAGTTCGATTAGTTCTATAACATGGCTCCTAGGCAAGAAGCTGCTCAGCTCAAGTGTGAAGCTTCCAAAAAGAGAACCAGGGATGCATTCCAGTCTTCCTCTTCTTCTCAAATCGTAGCTAAGCAACATATGTTCTGGCTTCCTCCACCTCCTTCATTTCGTCATCCCTACCAGCAAAAGCACTCAGGTGGTCGTAGATCTTCCCACCCACCCAACCCAGGATATCAGAACAAGTCCCAGTCTCAGACTCCGGGGGCAGGTGTTCCTCCTATTCCTCATTATCAATGTTCGCTCTCAGAGGTTACTTGCAACAAGTGTGGTCTGAAAGGTCACTATGCAAACAAGTCCACCCAGAGGCGCCTTTTGCCTCCTCCTCCTATGAGGTCTTCAAGCAATGTAGTTGTCACGCACAATCCAAAGTTTGCAAAGTTGAACATGTTGAATGTAGCTCAAGTAGAGGATTCTTCAGATGTGATCATGGGTAACCTCTCAGTTAACTCTTTTCCTGCCAAAGTTTTGTTCGATTCTGGTGCATCGCATTCTTTCATGTCAACACCGTTCTTCACAAAGAATGATTTCATTTCGACACATCTGGAAAAACCATTAGCAGTTGTTTCCCCGGGCAAGCACTTGAGTTCTCGTTTGATAGTTCTGGATGTTTCCATCAAGATGTGCAATTATAAATTCCTGGCTTCCCCAATTGTTCTCAGCGATTTCAATATTGATCTCATTCTCGGCATGGATTGGCTTTCTCAACAAAAGGCCTTTCTTGATTGTGCTGCCAAGGAGAATAAATTGACACATCCGTCTGAAGATGTGATCATCTTTGCCGCTCGTGATGAAACCATTCGATTGTTCTCTCTCAATGAGAAAGGCGAGATTGACGCTATTTCTCATATTCCAGTGGTTTGTGAGTATCAAGATGTCTTTCCTGAAGAGCTTCCGAGTATGCCTCCTCACCGGCCAGTCGAGTTCGTTATTAACCTCGAGCCCGGTACAGAACCCGTTTGCAAGTGCCCATACAAGCTTGGGCCAAAAGAGATGAAAGAATTGAAGAAATAACTCGATGAACAAGAACGTCTGGGTCTGATCAGACCAAGTTCATCTCGATGGGGTTGTGGTGTTCTTTTTGTCCAGAAGAAAGATGGCACGAACCGACTTTGCGTCGATTACTGCCCATTGAACAAGAAGACAATCAAGAATAAATACCCACTTCTCAATATCAATGACTTATTCGAGAAACTCAATGGTGCAAAGGTGTTTTCCAAGCTTGACCTCCTTATAGGTTATCACCAGATTCGCATTCGTGAAGAAGATATCCCAAAGAAAGCTTTCAAAACAAGCTTTGGTTCTTACGAATATACTGTCATGTCTTTTGGGCTTGTCAATGCCCCTCCAACATTCTCTCGCATGATGAACTTCATCTTCAACCCCTACACCAATGAATTCGTCCTGGTGTATCTTGATGATATCTTGGTCTTCTCCATGAATAAAAAGGATCATGCCAAACATTTGCGATTGGTGCTCGACAAGCTCAGAGAGTATCAGTTCTATGCAAAGTTCTCCACGTGATTTTTTGGCTTGATGAAGTTCTTTACCTTGGTCACATCGTCTCCACCAAAGGAATTTATGTTAATTCAGAGAAGGTTTCTGCAATTGTGAACTCGGAGCCTCCTCAGAACGTCAAGTAGCTCCGTAGTTTCCTTGGGCTTGCAAGCTATTGTCAAAGATTTGTTGAAAATTTCTCAAAGATTGCTAAGCCTCTTTCCAACCTCCTCCAGAAGCATGTCAAGTACTCCTGGACTCCTGAGTGTGACATTGATTTCAACACTCTCAAAGAGAAAGTCGTCACAGCTCCTGTCTTAACTCCTCCTGATGAGTCCAAGCCATACGAAGTTTTCTGTGATGCCTCATTGCAAGGTCTCGGTGCTGTGTTAATGCAAGTGAAGAAAGTTGTGGTCTATACTTCTCGTCAGTTGAAGCCAAATGAAAGGAACTACCCCACTCGCGATCTTGAGTTGGCAGCAGTTGTCCATGCATTAATAACATGGAGACATCTCTTGTTGGGAAGGCAAGTGGACATTTTCACCAATCACAAGAGCCTTGAATACATCTTCACTCAACCCAGCCTCAACCTCCGGCAAACTCGTTGGGTCTAAATGATTCAAGAGTACAATCCAAGCATTGAGTACACTCCAGGCAAGGCTATTGTGATTGCAGATTTCGCTGAGCAGAAAGGCCTATTGCAACAGCTTAATTCTCAAGCCATTCCAACCTGATCTTTGTGAAGCATTCCGCAAACTCAACCTCCAAGTTGTTCCTCAAGGTTTTGTTGCCAACCTTCAAGTCACTCCAACTTTGGAAGATCAAATTTGTGAGGCACAACTCCTTGATACCATGGTGAAGAAGGTGAAACATGGTATTGCCAAGGGCCTTTCCAAATACGAGTGCAATCACATTGCTGACAGAGACACTTTGTTCTTTGAGGACCGGATTGTGGTTCCAAAAGGTGAACTCAGGAAGGTCATAATGAATGAAGCGCACAATTCACTTCTTTCCATCCACCCAGGCGGTTCGAAGATGTACCATGACCTCAAGCAGTCATATTGGTGGACCTGCATGAAGCGAGAGAGTGCTCAATTCGTGAATGAATGTGTTGTCTATCGAAGGGTGAAGGCAGAACATCAATGACCAACTGGTCTCCTCCAACCTCTTGCTATTCCAGAATAGAAGTTTGATCATATCGAAATGGACTTTGTCAGTGGCTTTCCCCTATCCAAGTGTGGGAATGATGCTATCTTCGTTGTCATTGACAAGCTTACAAAAGTGGCTCATTTCCTTCGAGTCAAAGAATCTATCACGACAGCTCAGTTGGCAGAGCTATACACCTCTAGAATTGTTTCATTGCATGGAATTCTGCAATTCAGCTCTTCAGACCGCAGAAGCATTTTCACTTCCATGTTCTGGGACTCTTTCCATTAGGCCATGGGCACCAACATTCATTTCATCACGGCCTTTCATCCTCAAACAAATGGCCAAGTCAACCAAATATTTGAAGACATGCTCAGAGCTTGTGTCATCTCCTTCGGTATGAAGTGGGAAGATTGCCTCCCATATGCCGAGTTCTCCTATGACAACATCTACCAAGCAAATTCGGGCAAGGACCCCTTCGAAATTCTATATGGCAGAAAGTGTCGTACTCCTCTTAATTGGTCTGAGACTGCTGAACGCTAACTTCTTGGCAATGACATGATCACAGAAACTGAAGAAATGTGTAAAGTCATCTGCGAAAATCTCAAGGCCATGCAATCGCGCCAGAAGAGTTACTATGATAGTAAGAACCGTGACTTGGCTTTCGAGATCGGAGACCATGTCTATCTCCGCGTCTCTCCCATGAAAGACACTCAAAGTTTTTGTATCAAAGGGAAGCTTGCCCCTAGATATGTGGGTCCTTTCAAGATCATTGGAAAAAGAGGCAACCTCGCCTATCAAATTGAGCTCCCGTCCATTTCTCAAATGTGCGCGATGTGTTTCATGTGTCACAGCTTCGCAAGTGCTTCAAGACGCCCGAGCGCACTATCAACTTCAAAGAGATTGACCTCCAAGAAGACTTGTCTTATTGTGAGCATCCTGTTGCCATACTTGAAGAAAATGAGCGCAAAACTAGCAACAAGCCGATCAAATTCCGCAAAGTTAAGTGGTCTCACCATTTTGATCGAGAAGCCACCTGGGAGTGCGAGGATCACCTCTGTTCCGAATATCCGGAGTTCTTTCAGTCCAAGATCTCGGGACGAGATCCTCTTGTAGTGGATTAGAGTTGTAATATCCCAGATGTAACATAATTGTAACTCCAACTCTTGCCACTTCCTGATATGTTATATGTTATATCCTCCGTGGTTGGGTTTTGTCCTTGTTTTGCATTTTGTTCATGTCATGTATTTCATCTCATGTCATCATTTGCATCTCATTTGTATCCGTGTTCATCTCTTGCATCCGGTCATTTTCCCCGTTGTCCGTTTCGGAATCCGACACTCACACATGCACCCGTTGCACCTCTCAGATGTCGTTTCGTGAGCAGGAGAAAAAGGTTCTCGGAATGGGCCGAGATTTGTCGAGTGACCTTGGTACATCACCGGTAGGTCGGCTGTCAAATTTTGTTCCATCTGGAGGTCATTTGATGACCCAACGGTTAACTGGGTAACCGTCGTAACCCCTCTCTCTTTGCAGCCCAAAACCCCTCCACAATGGCCCACTAGCCCATCTAAACCCCCTCCATGCTCTCCGTCATTGGATCACGATCGTGTGGGTGAAAACCGCACCTCAATAGCCCTCTCCTAGCTCTCAGAATCTATAAATAGGCCTCCCCCTCCGAAATCGCGGGTCTGACCCTAGCCTTCCCCTCCTCCACGCCGCCGCACCCCAGCCAACCACATGCTGCCACGTGTCGCTGCCACCTCCCACCGTCGCGTGGGCCCGAGGCCGGCACGCCCGGGCCCGAGCCGCCGCCGCCGCAGCCTGGGGCGCCCGCTCCCCCATGCTGTCGCCCGGTCCGATGAGCATGCCAGCGTTCTTCGCCTCCGGC
>NC_041388.1:182304493-182412778 GCF_002162155.2 Triticum dicoccoides | reverse complement strand
CCCCCGCCGCCAAGCGCCGCCCGCCTCAGCCGCCGGACCCCACCGCACGTCGCGTCAGCCGGTCGCCCCCAATGCACCGCCAAGCGCTGCCCGCCTCAGCCGCCGGACCCCACCGCACATCGCGTCGGCCGGTCGCCGCCGACGCGCCGCCAGCGCCGCCTCCTGCGCCCCCAACGCGGCCACGCCACCCTCATCTCCGGCGCCCAGATCCGGCCAGGGCTCGCCAGATCTGAGGCCCTAAGACCCTCCCCTGTCGTCCGCCGACTCGCCGGAGCTCAGAGCTCACCGGCGTCGACCTCCACGTCCATGCTCGATCCATTAACCATTGTTCATCCGAGGGAAATTTTCGTCTAAGTCCCTGGAATCCATCTTTTGTGTGCCCCTTCATCATGCCATACCTCATGCGCGTAGCTTCGATTTGCGCATATGATATATCGAAATGTTCATCTAGTGATGCTCTACATGGTGGTGTAGTTTGCTTGCATGCTACCATCCATATTGGTGCCCTAATCATTGTTGCAAAAGTGCTAAATGATGTTATCTGCTGGAAACTATCATAACTTGCTGATTTTTCTTTTTCATAGCATTTTGTGTGTTCATCTTTTGGGCATCATGTCAACTTGTTTTAGGAGCATCTTCATGCCATCTTTACAGTGGTGCAATCCTTATATTTTTATGTGCCTTGTGATGGCTAGAACAAGTATTCAAACTAGAGTACTTGATGTTGCTGATTTCAGCGACTTAGTGTTTTCTACTAAGTATTGTCCTACTAGATTATGTTGCCATGTTAACTTGATGCTACAAGTGAATCCATGCATATTTTTATGATGCTCAGTAAGGATGTTTAGAAGATATTGTTATGCTTCATCCATCCATTCCTTTGTTTGTAATTATGGGGTGCTTTAGCTTGTCATTACCATGCTCTCATTTTGCTAAATATAATTGTTGTCAGTCTATTAACAGTAAGTTTATTTTTGGTATGTGATTTGCTAGTGATCTATGCATCCTAAGACCATGCTCTTGCCTTAGTTAGCTTCCTAAATTTGTCTTCTTACTGGTGGTTTCTTTACTATGCCATGATATGCACTGTCATGAGTGCCACAATCTTGAAAAGTTGCTATCATGAATCTATTTTTGCCATGCATGATTTTCCTCTAAGTCTAGAACATGTTCATATCACTTGCCATGTTTGCATTGTTGCTACCATCTTTTCTGTGGATCTTTGGCTCACGTTCAGTAAGGGAGTTTTGTTCATTGCCTTTAGTACTAGCATGCCGTGCTCAGTTTTGCCATGTTATGTTCCTGTAGCATGTAGTTTACTAGCTCTAAACATTGCAACCTGATGCTATTTATGCCATGTTCAGTATTTTCACCAAGTCTGTTAAACTGTTATCTTTTGCATTTTCCATGTTGTTTTAAACATGTTCAAGTGAGTTCTAGCAGTAGCTCAGTGTTAATGTTTTGTAGAGCTTCACCTGTACTTCACTGCCATTTATTTTTCTTCCATGTTTGGGTGATGCAACATGTTGGAACTTTGTGTCCAAGTGACCATGTTGTTGTTTTCAAGAGATTGCATTGCATCTTGTTTGGCTTGTCATTTCCAAACCATGCATCCGTTTCCAGTGATCTTTATATCGATTTCAACCAAAATCCCTCAATCTATATAGTGGCTGCTTGTTTTTACAATTTAATGGCATGATCATCTTTTCCCTTCCGGAGTACCCATATGCATTGCACATCATACCTTGCATTGCATGCCTTGTATTGCATCATGTTGCTTGCGCATTGCACCGTCATTGATTGTTGTTTAGTTGCTTGTATTCTTGCTTTGGGTTGAGCTGGGAGACGAGTTTGCAAACGAGGATCCTGTCGAGTACATTTACAATGAGCAAGCTTTCGACAACTCTGAGAACATTGCAGACAAGATGATAATGACCCCCGATATCACTTCTATCTTTGCTTGCTAGTTGTTCGTTCCATCGCTATGTCGTGCTACCAACTACTTGTTTATCAAGTCTCCCATATTGCCATCTCAAGCCTCTAATTCACCTTCCTAGCAAACCATTGTTTGGCTATGTTACCGCTTTTGCTCATCCCCTCTTATAGCGTTGCTACTTGCAGGTGCAGTGCAGGTTGTTCCATGTTGGAACATGGATATGTTGGGATATCACAATATCTCTTATTTAATTAATGCACCTATATACTTGGTAAAGGGTGGAAGGCTTAGCCTTTTGCTTGGTGCTTTGTTCCACTCTTGCCGCCCTATTTTCCGTCATACCGGTGTTATGTTCCTTGATTTTGTGTCCCTAACACGGTGAGGGTTTATGGGATCCTCTTGACAGTTCGCTTTGAATAAAACTCTTCTAGCAAGGCCCAACATTGGTTTTTACCATTTTCCTAATAACAACTAAAACTTGCATCGGGACTTTCCGGACCCCATGGAATTAATCAACAACCCGGGCCAGTGCTCCTCATGAGTGCTGGTCCAAGCCGCGCAGACTGCGAGGCCGCCTCGGGGAAACTCGAGGTATTTGGTATATACATGTAGGCTGACCCATCCGGACGTGGCCTGAGACGAGATACGCATGGCTATTATCTGGGTGTCGGCACGCTAGGAGGTCTTGCTGGACTAGTTTTACCATTGTCGAAATGTCTTGTGCACCAGGATTCCGAGTCTAATCGGAGGGTCTCGCGATGGAGGATTGTCTCCGCGGATCGTGAGCTTGTCATGGGATAAGTTGGGACACCCCTGCAGAGTTTAAAATTTCGAGAGACGTGCCCGTGGTTATGTGGCGGATGGGAATTTGTTAATATCCGGTTGTAGAGAACTTGACACTTGACTTAATTAAAATGCGCCAACTATGTGTGTAACCGTGATGGTCTCTTTTTGATGAGGTTCCAGAAGTGGACACGGTGGGGTTATGTTTGAACGTAAGTAGTTCAGGATCACTTGTTGATCACTTCTAGCTCAGCGTCCATTGCGTAGTTTCTCATCTTACTCTTGTACTCGTATGTTAGCCACCATATTTGCTTAGTGCTTGCTGCAACTCCACCATATAAGCACATCCTACCTTTAAGCTTAAATAGTCTTGATATCGCGGGTTTTGAGATTGCTGAGTCCTGGTGACTCTCCAGATACTACAAATACAGTTGCAGGTACCGGCGAGACAAATGCAGGTGATGCCAGTGATGTCAGATCACGGGTTCCGGCAAAACCCTTAAAGTTCGAACACTCGGGTGTGCGCGAAGATCTCCCCCCTATTGATCCACGTCCTAACTTAGCTAGGATCTCACGAACTAACTCGACGAACTCGCGACACAAAGGACACAAGATTTATACTGGTTCGGGCCACCGTTGTGGTGTAATACTCTACTCCGGTGTGCTGGTGGATTGCCTCTTGGGCTGAGGATGAACAGTACAAGGGGAAGAACAGCCTCCTGAGGTTGAGGTGTTCTTGTGCTTGGTGGGTGTGCCGCCAAGGATGTGGAGGCTCCAATCCCCGATCTCCCTCCCTAGCTACGGTGGTGGCTAGTTCTATTTATAGTGGCCTTTGTCCTCTCTCCAAATATTGAGCGGGAAGAGAGCCAACAACAGCCAATTTGAAGGGGGGCAACTAGTACAAGCTATCCTGACCAAAGCAGTCTTCGCCTGCCAAAGGCTCTGGTGGTGATGTCGTCTTGGGCTCCACGATGACCTCCGTCTTGCCATCCTTCTTGTCTTGGTCTTGTTGCACCAGTATGGAAACCTTTGCTTGATGCCTCGGTACTCCACACCTGCGCTTGCCCCCTTAGAACCAAAGAGGAAACAAGGACGCTACACGCGCTGGTGCTCGCCTCGCGCCCGCCTTGTCTTGATCGTCATGGCTCACGTCACGAGAACCTCACGAGGTTTGGCCGGCCTTGAACTCTTCGCCCCTCACGAGCCAGCCTGGTGAGGCCGCTCCTGAGGAGGTCTTGTGCCATCTGCCTCGCGAGGCTTGGCCCCTCGCAAGGGTCTTGATTCCTTGTTGATGAAGGTGGGCCATACAGGCCTGCTAGCAAAGCCACGCCATGGGCCGCAAGCAGGCAAGTCTAGGGACCCCGTTCCCAGAACACTGACAGTAGCCACCGGGCCCAAGGCGCGCTTGGGCTTGGCTTCGAGGCAAAGCCAAAGGTCTAGTGCGGAGTGCCGCGGGCCCCAATAGCCTGCAGCCTTGGTCGACGTGTGGCGGTTGATTGGACGTGGGCGTCTCTGCTTCCCCACGCTGCCTCGGCAACTGCCCGACTTAACAAGTCCCTGCGACATGCAAGGAAAACCTCATTACCTGTGATCATGGGGGCGCTAGTTGGCCTTCTCCTGCTATAAATGATAGGGGGGCGGAGCCCCCCATCGCACATCCTTCATCTGCCTCTTCCGCTTCTTCTCCTTCCTTGCTCCTCTCCTACCACCAATGGCGTTGTCGAGGAGGTTCACCGCCGCGGAGAAGGGGAAGGCCCCTCGCTAGGGGCCCAGCTCTCCAGTGCCCAAGCGTGGACGCGGCCGTCCCTGCAAGCACACCGCAACCCCCATCGCGGCTCCGCACGGCCGTGGTGGTTCCGCTTCGTGGCGCAGGGGTCGCTTCGGTTGTGGCGGTCCCGTTAATGAAGGGAGACGTGTCGTGGTCGCGCGGCCTCCCCGGCCACGCTTCCACTCGGCGGAGACGCTGTCGGAGTTCGTCGTCTGGTCGAAGAACCTGGCCGGCAACTGGCTTCCGCTCCCGCGCTTCTTCGCCGACAAGCTGTCGGCCTCAGGTCCTAGTGGGCTTTGACTACAGGTAGACGGCTGCTGCACCAGGGCTTCCTGGGTTGCGGTCGAGGTCTCCGCCGCGGGCAATGTAGCTCTGGCCCGCGGTTGGGAGACGTTCGCATGCGCGCGCGGCCTGGGCAGGTGGTGCACCCTTCACTTCAAGTACAACGGCGACGTGACCCTCTATGTAGGGTGTTTGGAGAAGATGGTCGCCGCGTCGGGTGCTGCCCCGAGGTGAACGACGATGAGGAGGTGCTCGGCCTTGGCGACGACCGCGATGAGGAGGAGGGCAAACCCACCCTTTGTGCCGACCGCGTCTCGTCCGGCTACGGCAGCTCGTCCCCCAGCGACAGCTCCAGCAGTGGCGCCTACGACCAGCCGCCACGCTGCCGTGCCCGCTTTGAAGACGGTGGCGGGTCATCTCGTCATGGTGCCTCCGTGAAGAACGAGGAGGGGTCCGGCTGAGCTCAGGAGGGCGCTGGGGCCTGAGCCCGTGGACCACTGTAGGCGCCGCTTCTATTTTGTTCTTCTTTTCCTTCCTGCATCAGAAAGAAACCAGAATGGGCCCCGGAGGGGCGTGTATCGAACTATGATCTCAATCATTATGTTATGTTTGTCGTTCGTGTGCCGTGTCGCAACATCGTCGTTTTATGTAGGGATAACTTAGCTCGACTTGTTTTGAGTGGCCTCCTCCTCATGAGGCGCTTGCTTCCTAGTGCCTATCGAGGCCTCCTTGACCTGATATGCGCTTAGGAACTGCAAAAAAATTCATCAGGAGTTTTATCGGTCACCCGGGGCTTGGTCATAGGCACCGCTGGCGTTGACTCAGTGCTTCGTGTCGTGATACCCATGGGGCACGGATTAGGAGAGGTGCGCCAGCTTGTGGGCTCGAACGAGGGTGCCTCGCGAAAAGACAGAAGGAGGAAGCTCATGAAGGTACCTGTTCAGCCCCCTCGAGAGGGACGCGAGGGAGAGTACAGGTCGACTAAAGAGGCGAGGATAGAAACAGAGGTAGAAAGCGACAAAACAGGACCATCAAGAGACACCAGAAAGCAAATTTCAATTAAAAGAGGGGCGAGCCAACTTCGGAAAGCAAATGAAAAGCCATGTCCGACACCTAGTCTAGTCTTCAATGTCTTCTCACCAGCGCGGAGCTAAGTGCTACCACTCAGTGTGGGAGGGAGCCGCCGAGGCCCAAGGGCGGCTCTCCTGAGGCTCCGGGGTGTGTATAGCCCCACTCGTTATTACGTGAGAGTGTCATGGGCGGCGATTCTTCACAGGCACAGGGCCTTGCTTCACAGGCACTGGGCCTTTCTTCACAGGCACCGGGCCTTGCTTCACAGGCATTGGGCCTTTCTTCACACGCACCGGGCATTCTTCACAGGCACTCGGGCTTTCTTCATGGGTAGAACTTCCAGAGGTGTTGGATATTCCAGGCATTCTAGACGGGTACCCCGTCCTGTGTCTCCAAACGCGCGGTGCCAGCCCTGGAGACGTGGACGACCTTGAACGGGCCCTCCCACATGGGTGAGAACTTATGCAGCCCCTCCCTAGAGAGCACACGCCTTAGGAGGATGTCACCCGCCTCAAGAGTCCTGGACCGGACGCTGCGGCAGTGGTACCGCCGTAGCGCCTGCTGGTATCTTGCCGCCCGTAGTGCAGCTTCGCGGCGTCCTTACTCCCCCAGCATGAGGTCCATCCCCCCGCATGGCATCCTGCTACGTCTCATCAAACTCCAGGACCCATGCGGAGCAATGCTCGACTTCGTGAGGGAGGACTGCTTCTGCTCCATAGACGAGGAAGAACGGGGTTTCGCCCGTTGGCTTGGTGGCGGTGGTGCAGATCGACCACAACACAGACTGGAGATCGCCGTGCCAGCCCCTGCCATAGGCTTCGAGCTTCTTCTTGAAGGTCCTGGTCTTGAGGCCCTTGTAACAGCCTGGATTTTGGCCCTTTTCTTTTTCTATTGATTTATTTGGTTTTTGCTCTATTTTTCTTTTTGGAGTGGTTTTGTGGCCTTGTCACCTGGGAAATCAGCTTCATTTTCTCTCCCAAGTGGCTCATCATCCTAAAAACCTTGCCAAGACCATGTCACCCCACTACTTGACCAAACCCTAATTTCTTTTTCCTTAGGAATATTCCTTTTTCCTCTTAAAGGAATAACCCTAATGGCCCTAGGTTATGAAGCAACCTATATTTCTGTCCATCCAAAAATCCTAAAATAATTCTTATAAATGTTTTGGGTCATATCTTCATCAAATATGGCAAAATATTTCATTGGCCATATTTTCCATCATGCTCAATATATTCATTTCCTATTCTGTCCTAAATGGCACATTGTGAAGCAAGTGCTATTTATGCTTTCCCATTTTCCCCCAAACATTTTGGTCATGATATATAATCCAAATAATTGCCCTGTGTAAAAATTCAACTTTATTTGCCTAGCCAAACTTCCTCAGTGATTTTTCAAAGTTGATGTCTGACGGAAGCCTTTGTGAAGGAAGTGCTAGCTAGGTTTATCCAAATAAGTTGAAATTTTGCAAACTCCTTCATGTGCTCATATTATCTCACTCCTACAAATTTCAGCTCGATCCCTTGATCTATGTGAGCACAACATCAAATCTTTGATTCTGTCAACACTTTCAGGTTGTGAAGCTAGTATATTTTATATTGCTTCATTTTGCCTGAAAATTTACCAGAGCATTCTCCTACCCAAATAACTTCTCTCCACCAAATTTGGAACCATTTCATTGAGCCAATATTTCTCTAGAATTTTTGCAAGTTTCTGGACAGAGGGAATAGCTGTGAAAGAAGTACCATTTTGGCAAAACCAATTGGTATGAAATTTTTACAGCACCTTTATCTGGCCAAATCACTAAGCCCTGCCAAGTTTTACCTCAAGTGGTTACTCCATGTGAGTGCATTATCCAAATCTTGATTTTGGACACATAATGTGAGTTACAAAGCAACTCTGTTAGTTTGTGCTCCATTATGCCTCAAAACCTCCAGGATCATAGTCCTTCCTTAGTTAATCACCCGAGACAAACTCTTTGGCGCCAGTAAAATCCATGTTGATCAGCAGTGTTCACCCAAGTTTACTGCAGTAAACTTCAAAGGGTGATTTCAAGTTAACCATAGCAATTTTAACCATGATTCCACCGCCGTTGTAACCTACCCTAGATGTACTACCCACTAGACAACATTTCCAAGTCCCTATACCCTGCTACATGCCAGTGCACGTGGTGACCGCGTTAATGGCAATCTTGTTTGCGCGCTCTACTAATGTTGGCCGTGCACAGGACGGATTCTTGCTCGGGCCCCTCCTCTGCTCGGCGTCTTAGCAAGCACGAGCATGTCTAATAGATTTACCGTGTCCTCACCGTCCTCCTGGACCTCTCTCCCTCTCAGTAAAACCCCTCACCAACGCTCACCGACGCTCGCCGCCGAACGCCCACGAGAGCACAGTGGTGGTTTGGCTCGGTTCGTCGCCGTCTTCTTCCTCCCCGTGCTCCGTTGGCCTCCTCTGCCCCGTGAAACGCTCCATTGCTCCTCCTCATCGTCTACCAGCAGGCTCGGGTGCGCCCACACGCGTCCGCGGCGCCGGCCATGCGTCCACAGCGATGCCACCTCCACCCCTCCTTCCCTGCCTATTTAAGGCCACCCCACCCCCGTCTCGCCTCACGAGCGACCTCTACCCACTCCCCCATGACTTCCAGAACTCTTCCCTGAGCTCCAAGAGCTCCGAGCCCTTCAATGGCTGTCTCGGTCACCGGTGGCCACCACCTATATTTGGGCAGCCCCAAGCCCTTCCCTTCCTTCTACCACCACCAATAGATCATCTAGATCCCGGCGCATCTCCCTCACCTCTCCATGCATCGCCGAAGCCACTCTGTCCGCGAGCCCAACCGGTGCCCGACGCCTCTGTCTACCGTGGCTGGAGTTCTGCTCAGTTGAGCCAGTTCCCGACGCCTATGTAGTGCCTGGACGGGACCTCCTCGCTCCCTTGAGCACGCGGGTGGTCCGGGCTCCGCATATGGTGGCCTACGACGCCGGCCACCATCACCGGAGCTCGCCCCGTCCCTCTGCTCTGCGGGCGGGCGAGCGATTGAAGACGAAGGCCGCGCCCCAGCTAGCCAGTGAGCCCTCAGCCCCACCTGTCGGCGGGCAGGCGTTGACCCCGCCTGCCTAGCTGGATAAGTGATGGGCCCCACACCCCGTGGGACCCGCACGTTAGCGACTCCAAGCCCGGTCCCGCCTCTTCCTAGTCAGATAAGTGGACATGTATCCTCAAGAATACGTCTTTCCTATTTGGAAAGTGTACTTTGGATTAACTTCCACTGGACATACGCTTCCCTATGCAGAAAACGTTTTTCGGCCGTAGGCGCTTTCAATTTTTCTGTTTAGGCCCAGGCTGAAAAATATTTCTTTACAGATGGGTCCTTGTCAGAAAAACTATCATAAGTTTTCAACCACAACTCCAAATGAGGTGATTCCAAAGCCCATTTCTTCATCTCATCTAGCCCATTCTGTTGGTATAATTTTCACCATGTTTTGAAATTCTAGAAATGTCCATTTTGCCCTTGCGCTTAATTAGCCCCCTCCGAGAGAGAACGTTTTTCGGTGATTCTTTCCGCGAGCTTCTCGCACTTCTTCTCGGTGATTTCTTCCACCCCAGGCAAGCCACACCCTCCATTTGCATGATTTCAATGCCATGACATGGTTTATTTATTTGAACTTGTTTAAAACATTGCATTAGCTATGTATGATCTGTTCATGACATGTCTCAGAGTATTGTTTTGATGTTGATATTGCCATGATATTGCTTGGAGTTCTAGGACTTATATTTTGATGATTATGTGGATGACATGTGCCTTTGGATTCTTAGTGGCTATTATGCTTATGTTCATGATGGTAATATGCTTTGGAGTATTACTTTGGATGACATGTTGCCTTTGGATTCTTAGTGGCTAGTATGATTATTGTCATGACGGTATATGTTATTATCTTGGAGCACTACTTTGAATATCATGTTGCCTTTGGATTATTAGTGGCTAGTGTTATTTTCATCATTATGCTATTTGATATTATGTTATGGAATATGATGATGGAGATGATCCTTGCTTGTGGATCATAGCTGGATAGTTATTTGAGTAGTAGTATTATCGTTCTTGGGTTCATCATGATAGTAGTGTTATACTATCCTCGGAGTATTTTGGTGTGATGATATTAAGCTTTGGATTATTTGTTGGATATTGCTATGACTTGGATTATAGGTTGATAGATGATATCGGAGTATCAGTCATTACTATTATATTTTGGGGATAAATTCAGTCATTAAGTTGGTCAGGTGCCACCGAACCGGGCTTATCAAGTGCAACCACATTTGCCTTTATGGGAAGGCCCTAATGCAGTCTATTGTCGTGCCTCTCGTCGGTGCCTCCAACTAGGGAAGATTATGGGCGCGCACTACCCTGATCAGGTAGGCGGACATAAGCCTTGTGTGCCCGTTGTTGTTGTTATGTGCACGGTCCCCGTGAGGGATGTTTTGGCCACGACGGTGGTCGTTGTGTCTTTGGTAGACACGGGGCCACTCAGGACTAGCCCAGTTGGGAGTGGGTCGGAGTGTCCGGGGGAGTTTCATGGCAGTAGATCGGTTTTGTCAGAACACCATTGGTCCACTCGAATGGGAGTGCGAGGCCATGGGTTCCATGGTTTGGGTAAAGTGCGCTACCTCTGCAGAGAGTGTAATTAAATCTATCGATAGCCACGTCCTCGGTCATGGGTGTGGGTTCGTACTAGGTCACACCATTCAATCAACACTCACATAATGGAATGACTTATAGGTGATATATTTATATGTTGATATGTTGAGCAGTACAGATTGGCAGGATGTTGATGATGATGTCGGAGACCAAGTGTTGGTCATGGTAGTGATCATCAGAACGATCACCGTTTGGTTTGGATCACGAGGTGATCGAGATGGTATATTGCTTGGTCGGTTAGCCAAGAGAGAAATGGTTATGGAGATCTGAGATGGTGATTTATCAATATTGTATCAGTTTCATACCATGTTTAGTAGTTGTTTCATAATAATAGTTGTTAATTTGATTAACCTGTTAAATGCTATGTTATTGTCTTGCCTTGATGTTTATGGTTGTTGTGAGCTTGCAAGTACATTCAATGTACTGACCTGGCATGTCATGCCAGATTGTAGGTGATGACATGATTGCTTGATTACTTGTCGATGGTTGCCGTGCATGCGAGCTAGATCGTGTCCCAGCCAGAGTCCCTGTAGAGTGGAGTTCACCACCTTCGTCGTGCTAGAAGTATTCCGCTGCTACGAGTTGTTCTGCTGCTAGCATAGAGCAAGTATAGTACTGCAGGCATAGTGTCGCTGTGCTGATATGCCTCTTTATAACATCAGACCCTTGTATTATTATTCTTGTAATAAGAGCTGATTTGTTCTATGTCAAGCAGTGTCGTATTCTAGAGACTTCTCCTCGATCTCTGGGCTGGAATACGGGGCGTTCTGGTTTCTCTAAGCCGGGGTGCCACAACCCTTCAGGACCTCCGCGTTGGCGCGTTCAGCCTGGCAATTGCTCCTGGGGTGTGCTACTGAGGCGTTGCAGATTGATATGTCTCCATCGTATCTATAATTTTTGATTGTTCCATGCCATACAACTTTCATATACTTTTGGCAACTTTTTATACTATTTTTGGGACTAACATATTGATCCAGTGCCCAGTGCCAGTTCCTATTTGTTGCATGTTTTTTGTTTCGCAGAATATCCATATCAAACGGAGTCCAAATGGGATAAAACTGACGGAGATTTTTTTGGAATATATATGATTTTTGGGAAGAAAAATCCACGCGAGATGATGCCCGAGGGGGCCACGAGGCAGGGGGGCGCGCCCCTAACCCTCGTGGCCACCCCGTAAGGCGGTTGATGCCCTTCTTTCGCCACAAGAAAGTTAATATTCGGATAGAGATCATTTTAAAATTTCAGCCCAATTGGAGTTACGGATCTCCGGGAATATAAGAAACGGTGAAAGGGTAGAATCTGGGAATGCAGAAACAGAGAGAGACAGAGCACCGTTGCCGAGGAGCAATAGCGTGGTGTGAATATTCTCGTGTGTGCTTGTTTGCTTTATCACTAAGTAATTTTTATTTGCTGTTCTTAGTTGTTTTCTATCTTTAGTTATGTGTAGGAAACGCAAAATACCAAAAAAATTAGTTGTACCTACTAAACCAATGGTTGAAGAACCACTCAAAATCTATCACATCGCCGAAGCTTATTACTTGGATCATCTTCGATCCCTGTGTGCTCGTGCTGAAACCCCAACTAGGTTAGTGGAGGGAAAATCTTTAGATGAGCATGCTTGTTATGTGTGACACCGAATATCTAAAAAATGGAAAATTTTACTGGGTCAAATTCATCATTTGCAATGCTATGCTTGGAATTTATGCGAAATATATGATATTACCTGTTGTTCTGAAAACCCTAAGAAACACCTTCCCTATCAATGTAAGTTTAGTGATAATGGAATCGTATCTTCGTATTCTAAGAGTGTTTATAGTTACTATAATGTTCAACAAATTGAAGAATTTGTTGCTTTTAAGGGTGCTTATGAAATTGCTTCTTTGATTGAAATGTATGATGCTACTCTTTAAAAATCTGAAAATTTTGACATACTTAAATATTGCTATGATAATTATGCTTCTAATGCCTATGTTGAACCATATATTGAGGACTACCCCGCTGTCCAAGAAGAGATTAATATTTTGCAGGATTCTATGGAAGAAGAAATTGCTGAAACTATGAGCTCATTGGATTAAAAAGATAAGGAGGAGAGCGAAGAACAAAAGGAGGAAGAGCGGATTAGCTACCCGTGCCCACCTTCTAATGAGAGTAACTATTCAACTCATACATTCTTTAATTTCCCTTCATGCTTACCAAAGGATGATTGCTATGATGATTGTTATGATCCCGTTGATTCTCTTGAAATATCCCTTTTTGATGATGCTTGCTATGCTTGTGGCCAAGATGCCAATATGAATTATGCTTATGGAGATGAACTTGCTATAGTTCCTTATGTTAAACATGAAATTGTTGCTATTGCACCCATGCATGATAGTCCTATTATCTTTTTGAATTCTCCCGACTACACTATATAGGAGAAGTTTGCACTTATTAAGGATTATATTGATGGGTTGCGTTTTACTATTAAACATGATGATTTTGATGAATATAATATGCATGTGCTTGCTGCTCCTACATGCAATTATTATGAGAGAGGAACTATATCTCCACCTCTCTATGTTTCCAATACAATAAAATTGCAAGAAACTGTTTATACTATGCATTGGCCTTTACTATGTGTGCATGAATTGTTCTTTTATGACATGCCCATGCATAGGAAGAGAGTTAGACTTCATTGTTATATGATATATGTTACTTTGTGCTCACTACTAAATTACAAATCACTGTTAATTAAAATTGGCTTTGATATACCTTGGGATCCGGGTGGATCCATCACTTGAGCACTATATGCCTAGTTTAATGGCTTTAAAGAAAGCGCTGCCAGGGAGACAACCCAGAAGTTTTAGGGAGTCATTTATTTCTGTTGAGTGATTTAATATAGTTTAAAAACAAAAAAAAAGAGGGGAACCAAAAACTTTTTCAAAAAGGAAAGTGAAAGTGAGAAAGACAAGCATTATTGAAGTGGGGGAGCTCCTTGAACTTTGTTCATTCTCACGGCAACTTTGTGAATCTTGATTATAGAAACTATTCAACAAAAATAATTATCCCCTTTTACAATTCCTTTGTATCATGAAAATAATGTGCCAAGGTTTGCCTTTAGGATGTTTACTTTGTTTGTTGGTTTGTACAGTGCAGGACAGAAACTTTGGCTGTAGTGCGCGATTTTACATTTTTAGGTAGAACCTCAAATGGTTCTGATTCTTTTTGCACTGTCTTTCTACACAAATTTTTTATTTTTCCTAATTTTGGTAGAATTTTTAAAGTATCAGAAGTATGGTGAATGTTCAGATTGTTACAGACTGTTCTGTTTTAGACAGATTCTATTTTTGATGCATATTTTGTTTGTTTTGATGAAACTATCGATTAATATCAGTGGATTAAGCCATGAAAAAGTTATATTACAGTATCTACAATGCAAAAACAAAATATGAATTGGTTTGCAACAGTACTTAGAGTAGTGATTTGCTTTATTATACTAACGGATCTTACCGAGTTTTCTGTTGAAGTTTTGTGTGGATGAAGTGTTCGATGATCGAGAAGGTCTCAATGTGAGAAGAAGGAAGAGAGGCAAGAGCTCAAGATTGGGGATGCCCAAGGAACCCCAAGTAAATATTCAAGGAGACTCAAGCGTCTAAGCTTGGGGATGCCCCGGAAGGCATCCCCTCTTTCATCAACAAGTATCGGTATATTTTTGGATTCGTTTCGTTCATGTGATATGTGCAATCTTGGAGCGTCTTTTGCATTTAGTTTTCATTTTTCTTCTATGCACCATGCTGGTATGATATAGTCCTTGGTTGATTTATAGAATGCTCTATGCACTTCACTTATATCTTTTGAGTATGTCTTTATAGAATGCTTCATGTGCTTCACTTATATCATTTGAAGTTTGGATTGCCTGTCTCTTCACTTAGACAACCGCCATTTGTAGAATGCTCTTTTGCTTCACTTATATTTGTTAGAGAGTGGGCATATCTTTTGTAGAAAGAAGTAAACTCTCTTGCTTCACTTATATCTATTTAGAGAGATGACAGGAATTGGTCATTCACATGGTTAGTCATAAAATCCTACATAAAACTTATAGATCACTCAATATGATATGTTTGATTCCTTGCAATAGTTTTGCGATATAAAGATGGTGATATTAGAGTCATGCTAGTGGGTAGTTGTGGATTAGTAGAAATACTAGTGTTTAGGTTTGTGATTCCCGTAGCATGCACGTATGGTGAACCGTTATGTAACGAAGTCGGAGCATGATTTATTTATTGATTGTCTTCCTTATGGGTGGCGGTCGGGGACGAGCGATGGTCTTTTCCTACCAATCTATCCCCCTAGGAGCATGCGCGTAGTACTTTGTTTCGATGACTAATAGATTTTTGCAATAAGTATGTGAGTTCTTTATGACTAATGTTGAGTCCATGGATTATACGCACTCTCACCCTTCCACCATTGCTAGCCTCTCTAGTACCGCGCAACTTTCGCCGGTACCATAAACCCACCATATACCTTCCTCAAAACAGCCACCATACCTACCTATCATGGCATTTCCGTAGCCATTCCGAGATATATTGCCATGCAACTTCCATCATCATCATATACATGACTTGAGCATTTATTGTCATATTGCTTTGGATGATCGTAAGATAGCTAGCATGATGTTTTCATGGCTTGTCCATTTTTTGATGTCATTGCTATGCTAGATCATTGCACATCCCGGTACACCGCCGGAGGCATTCATATAGAGTCATATCTTGTTCTAGATATCAAGTTGTAATATTGAGTTGTAAGTAAATAAAAATGTGATGATCATCATTATTAGAACATTGCCCCAGTGATGAAAGGATGATGGAGACTATGATTCCCCCACAAGTCGGGATGAGACTCCGGACGAAAAAAAAGGAAAAAAGAAGAGAAAGGCCAGAAAAAGAGAAGGCCCAAAAAATGAGAGAAAAAGAGAGAAGGGGCAATGTTACTATCCTTTTACCACACTTGTGCTTCAAAGTAGCACCATGTTCTTCATATAGAGAGTCTCTTGAGTTATCACTTTCATATACTAGTTGGAATTTTCATTATAAAACTTGGCTTGTATACTCCGATGATGGGCTTCTTCAAATGCTCGAGGTCTTCTTGAGCAAGCAAGTTGAATGCACACTCACTTAGTTTCTAGTCCGAGCTTTCATACACTTATAGCTCTTAGTGCATCCGTTGCATGGCAATTCCTACTCACTCACATTGATATCTATTGATGGGCATCTCCATAGACCGTTGATACGCCTAGTTGATGTGAGACTGTCTTCTCCTTTTTGTATTCTCCACAACCACCATTCTATTCCACCTATAGTGCTATGTCCATGGCTCACGCTCATGTATTGCGTGAAAGTTGAAAAGGTTTGAGAACATCAAAAGTATGAAACCATTGCTTGGCTTGTCATCGGGATTGTGCATGATGTGAATATTTTGTGTGCTGAAGATGGAGCATAGCCAGACTATATGATTTTGTAGGGATAACTTTCTTTGGCCTTGTTATTTTCAAAAGACATGATTGCTTTATTAGTAGGATTGAAGTATTGTTGTGTTTATGTCAAATGATAGACTATTGCTTTGAATCACTCGTATCTTAATATTCATGCCATGATAAGGTATGTGATCAAGATTATGCTAGGTAGCATTCCACATCAAAAATTATCTCTTTTATTATTTACCTACTCGAGGACGAGCAGGAATTAAGCTTGGGGATGCTGATATGTCTCCGTCGTATCTATAATTTTTGACTGTTCCATGCCAATATTTTACAACTTTCATATACCTTTGGCAAATTTTTATACTATTTTTGGGACTAACATATTGATCCAGTGCCCAGTGTCAGTTCCTGTTTGTTGCATGTTTTTTGTTTCACAGAATATCCATATCAAACGGAGTCCAAACAGGATAAAAACCGACGGAGATTTTTTGGAATATATATGATTTTTGGGAAGAAAAATCCACGCGAGACGATGCCCGAGGGGTCCACAAGGCTGGGGGGCGCGCCCCTGACCCTCGTGGCCACCCCGTAAGGCACTTGATGCCCTTCTTTCTCCGCAAGAAAGCTAATATCCGGATACAGATCGTGTTAAAATTTGAGCCCAATCGGAGTTATGGATCTCCGGGAATATAAGAAACGGTGAAAGGGTAGAATCTGGGAACGCAGAAACAGAGAGAGACAGGGAGACAGATCCAATCTCGGAGGGTCTCTCGCCCCTCCTGTGCCATGGAGGCCATGGACCAGAGGGGAAACGCTTCTCCCATCTAGGGAGGAGGTCAAGGAAGAAGAAGAAGGTGGGGGGCTCTCTCCCCCTCGCTTCCGGTGGCGCCGGAGTGCCACCGGGGGCCGTCATCATCACCGCAATCTTCACCAACAACTTCACCGCCATCATCACCAACTCTTCCCCCCTCTATGCAGCAGTGTAACCTCTCTCTTACCCGCTGTAATCTCTACTTAAACATGGTGCTCAACGCTATATATTATTTCCCAATGATGTATGGCTATCCTATGATGTTTGAGTAGGTCCGTTTTGTCCTATGGGCTATTTGATGATCAAGATTGGTTTGAGTTGCATGTTTTATTATTGGTGCTGTCCTATGGTGCTCTCCGTGTCGCTCAAGCGTGAGGGATCCCTGCTATAGGGTGTTGCAATACGTTCATGATTCTCTTATAGTGGGTTGCATGAGTGACTGAAACACAAACCCGAGTAAGGGGTTGTTGCGTATGGGATAAAGAGGACTTGATACTTTAATGCTATGGTTGGGTTTACCTTAATGATCTTTAGTAGTTGCAGATGCTTGCTAGAGTTCCAATCATAAGTGTATATGATCCAAGTAGAGAAAGTATGTTAGCTTATGCCTCTCCCTCAAATAAAATTGCAATAATGATTACCGGTCTAGTTATCGATTGCCTAGGGACAAATAACTTTCTCGTAACAAAAAGCTCTTTACTAAAATTAACTTAGTTATTCTTTACATAAACAACCCCTACTTTTTATTTACATGCTCTTTATTATCTTGCAAACCTATCCTATCACACCTACAAAGTACTTCTAGTTTCATACTTGTTCTAGGTAAAGCGAACAACAAGCGTGCGTAGGGTTCTATCGGTGGTCGATAGAACTTGAGGTAATATTTGTTCTGCCTTTAGCTCCTCGTTGGGTTCAACACTCTTACTTATCGAAAACTGTTGCGATCCCCTATACTTGTGGGTTATCACAGGTCTGCGTTCCAAGGTTAGCACAATATGACTTGAAGAGATTACTAGTGAACTGCGAGCCATTATTGTGATGATGCAGTTGGGGACCCCAAAATGGCTCATGAGGCCCTTGATGAACTTGACTGCAGAGCCAGCTGGTATGGCGCGGACGACTTCAACCTCCGGCTACTTAGTAAACTTGTCGATGGCGACGTAGAGGTATCGATAGCCCCCAGGTGGCCGAGGGAAACGGGCCCAGAATATCCAGCCCCCAGACCACGAACGGCCACGAGAGTGGGATGGTCTGGAGGCCCTGAGCTGGCTGATGGACCTGCTTGGCATGGAATTGGCAGGCCTCGCAGGACTTCACCAGTTCGGCCGCGTCGTTGAGCACCGTAGGCCAGTATAATCCACTTTGGAATGCCTTGACAACGAGGGTTCATGACGACGAGTGGTGCCCTCAGTCTCCGCCGTGTATGTCAGCTATCAGCTATTTCCCTTGTTCCCTAGAGATACAACGCAGTGTAACGTCATTTGGTCGCTTCCTGTATAACTCACCGTCTTGGATGCAGTATGTTGTGGCTTCACGGGCCACGCACTCCACGTCCTCCTCCTTCTCTGGCAACGCCCCTTGCATCAGGTATTCCTTGAATTCCTTGGTCCAGCATCCTCCTGGGGCTCGAGCGCCAGGAGTAGGCGCGCTCCCGAGGTCGGGCCACAGGCTGGGGCTTCTGAGGCAGGCGACTGGGGGAGTTCCTCCCGAGGATGAGTTTTTCTCGAAAGCGGCGGCGTTGTTGATGGCTTGAAGAGCCGCTCCTCAAAGACGCCAGGCTCCTGGGGCTGTCGCTTGGATGCTCTTCTAGCGATGTCGTCTGCTTCCTTTTTGGTGCCACGAGGCACGTGCTACAACTCCAGGCCCAGAAATTGCTTCTCCATATTGCGCACCTCCGTGAGGTATGCTTCCATGTGCTCGTCCTTCGGGTCATATACCTTGTTGGAGAAGTTGACGAGGAGCTATGAGTCGCCCCTGATAGTGAGACGCTTCACCCCCAGTGCCGCCGCAGCCTTCAGGCTGGCTATGAGGCCCTCGTATTCTGCAATGTTGTTGGAGACCTTCTCGCCCTGCTGGAAGCAGAGCTGCATGGCGTAGTAGAGCTTGTCCTGAGTGGGTGAGATGAGTACTGCTCTAGCCCCCGTGCCCTGGCGCGCGAAGGCACCATCGAAATACATGACCCAGCTGTCAGGCGCCTCGCTTCCCGGTGAGAGGGACTGGTTTTCGCCTTCTTCAAGCGCCGGGGCGTGTGTCCATTCTGCCACGAAATCAGTGAGCGCGGCCCCCTTGATGACCCTAGTAGTACTGAACTCTAGCTGGAATGCTTGCAACTCAATGTTCCATTCAGTGACTCTTCCGGCAGAGTTGGGGCTCCTGAGCACTCTCTCCAATGGGTAAGCTGAGATGACCCTCGTGGGGTGGCCTTGGAAGTAGTGTCGCGCTCTTACGTCCCGCATGGGGTACCGCACTCTAACGTCCCGCAACACCATGCTGACGAAGTATACCGGGTGCTCGACGAGGGTAGGCGTGCTGATGAGGTTTGCGTCTTCTGGAAGCTGGGGTGCCTCCTGAGGAGGTAGAGCCCCCGACGCTTGGTCGCTTGCCGAAGTCTTCGCGAGTTTGGGGGCGTCGTCCTGCCGAGCCTGATCCTCTGCCGCTACTGCTGTGGCCCTGGTGGCGCCCTTCTGGTCTTGCGTCGTCTCTGCTGGAGGCGTCACACAGCGTGATGCGCCCTTGGCTTGGTGTTCTTCCCGAACCGCCACTAGAGCCGCACTGGCTGAGTACGGGGTGGCGGCAAGATAGAGCACTAGGGGCTCGCAAGGTCATGGCGCCACCATCACTGGAGGACTGGTCAGGTATCTCTTGAGGTCTTGAAAAGCTTGGCCGGCCTCCGGGGTCCACTCGAACGGGCCCTTCTTTTTCATCAGCTTGAAGAATGGTAGGGCGCGCTCTCCCAGCTTAGAGATGAAGCGCCCCAACGCAGTCACCCGACCAGCCAACTTCTGCATTTCCTTGAGGGTATGTGGTGGACTCATGTCTTCAATGGCTTTGACCTTCTCTGGGTTAGCCTCGACCCCCCTGTGGGACACCAAGAAACCCAGCAGCCTGCCGGAAGGGACGCCAAACACGCATTTCTCCGAATTGAGCCGCAAGTCCACCTGGAGAAGGCTTTCAAAGGTCTACTCTAGGTGTTGCATCAAGGTCCCCGCCTCCTGATACTTCACCATGATGTGGTCGATGTAGGCTTCAACGTTTCTCCCGAGCTGCTTCCCTAAGGCGATGTGCATGAGTCGCTGGAAGGTTGCGCCCGTGTTGCGCAGCCCGAACGGCATGCAGGTAGCAGTACAACCCACACGGGGTCAGGAAGGCTGTCTTCTCCACATCTTTTACCACCATCTTGATCTGGTGGTATCCTGAGAACACATCCAGGAAGCATAGCAAGTCGCACTCGGCAGTGGAGTCGACGATCTGGTCGATGCGTGGAAGTGGGAACGGATCTTGGGGGCAGGCCTTGTTGAGGTTGGTGAAGTCGATGCACATCCACTCCTTCCCACCTTTCTTGGGGACGACGACGGGGTTCGCCAGCCAATCGGGGTACCGAACCTCGCGTATGACACCCGCAGCCTCCAACTTGCGGGTTTCTTGGATGATGAAACTTGCTTCTCGGTGGACTGCCGCCTTGCCTTCTGCTTCATAGGGCGTACGTTGGGGCACACCTTCAGGTGGTGCTCTATTACCTCTCTTGGGACCCCTACCAGCTGATCGGGCTCCCAGGTGAACACTCCCTTGTTTGCACGCAAAAACTTCACTACCGCCTCCTCCTGAGCAGGCTCGAGGTTGGCGCCTATAGTAAAGGTTGCCCCTGAGGACCAGTCCTCCTCGACCAACACTTGCTTGGTTTCTGCCTTGTCCTGGGTGAAGAACTGCTTCTTCTTGGTTGGTGCAGCTCCCTTGGCCTTGGAGGTATCCGCGTCGGCGGGTCGTGCTGTCGCAGCGGCCTTGAGGGCAAGCTTGAGCACCGCCAGGGCCTCCTTGGCGTCCCGTTTGATGGTGAGGACACCCTGGCTCCCTGGCATCTTCATGAGATTGTAAGCAGGATGGGTTGCTGCCATGAACTGGGCCAGAGCTGGGTACCCAAGGATGGCGTTGTATGGGAGGCCAATGCGGGCGATGTCAAAGTTGATGAGCTCGGTGTGGTAGTTGTCGCGCGTGCCGAAGGTCACGGGGAGGCGGATCTGCCCCAGGGAGCGGGCGGGGCCTCTGCCAACTCCCGAGAAGGGCTTGCTAGGGCGGAGCTGCTCGAACGGTACGTGAAGGAGGCTGAAGGCCTCGACGGAGAGCATATTGAGGCCGCCGCGCCGACAACGAGTGTCTTGGTGATGGATACGTGGCAGATGGTGGGTGCGCACAGCATCGGGAGCGCACCCGAGCCGACGGTGGAGGCGGGATGATCCTCCGAGTCGAAGGTGAGGTTGGCCTCAGGCGCGGCCCTGCCGGGCGGAGCCCCCGGGCGCTTGGAAGCGACGCCGATCTGGCGGAAGTACGTGTTGACGTGCCGATCTGAGGGTGGTTCTTGCGAACCGCCAAGAAGAGCTGCGACGATGGGGGCCGCCGGTTCCCTGAAGCGAGTGATGAAGAGGTTGCGCAGCTCCTCCTAGGTGGCGACAGAAGACTCTAGCAAGTGGAGGAGTCAGGCGCATGACGCGCCTACAAGGGCCATTGGGAACCAGTTGGCCATGATCTTGTCGTCGCCCCCGGCTTCCAGGACGGCCTCCTCTTATGCTAGCAGGAAAGCCGACGGGTCCGCCGGGCCGTCGTAGCGCGGCGGCATCTCCGGCTTGAACTTGGGTGGCCACTTCACCTGCCGCAAGGCAGGGGCAAGGGCTCGGAGCCCCCGAGCACCGCCGTGGGCACCGGTAGATCCAGCTGGAGGGGCACCCACCATGGGGAGCGGGCGTGGAGATGGTGGAGCGCAAGTCGACGGAAGGAAGACTCCGGCGCACCCCTACCTGGTGTGCCAAATGTCGGATCACGGGTTCCAGCAAAACCCTTAAGGTTCTAACACTAGGGTGCGCACGAAGATCTCCCCCCTATCGATCCACGTCCTAACTTAGCTAAGATCTCACGAACTAACTGGACGAACTCGCGACACAAACGACACAAGATTTATACTGGTTCGGGCCACCGTTGTGGTGTAATACCCTACTCCAGTGTGGTGGTGGATTGCCTCTTGGGCTGAGGATGAACAGCACAAGGGGAAGACCAGCCTCCTGAGGTTGAGGTGTTCTTGTGCTTGGTGGGTGTGCCGCCAAGGATGTGGAGGCTCCAATCCCCGATCTCCCTCCCTAGCTACGGTGGTGGCTAGTTCTATTTATAGTGGCCTTGGTCCTCTCCCCAAATTTGAAAGGAGGCAGCTAGTACAAGCTATCCTGACAAAAGCAGTCTTCGCCTGCCAAAGGCTCTGGTGGTGACGCCGTCTTAGGCTCCACGGTGACCTCCGTCTTGCCATCCTTCTGGTCTTGGTCTCATTGCACCAGTATGGAAACCTTTGCTTGATGCCTCGTTACTCCACGCCCGCACTTGCCCCCTTAGCACCAAAGAGGAAACAAGGACGCTGCGCGTGCTGGTGCCCGCCTCGCGCCCGCCTGGTCTGGATCGTCATGGCTCACGTCACGAGAACCTCGCGAGATTTTCCCGGCCTTGAACTCTCCGCCCCTCATGAGCCAGCCTGGTGAGGCTGCTCCTAAGGAGGTCTTGTGTCGTCTGCCTCGCGAGGCTTGGCCCCTCGCGAGGGTCTTGATTCCTTGTTGATGAAGGTGGGCCGTACAGGCCTGCCAGCAAAGCCACGTCGTGGGACGCAGGCAGGCAAGTCTGGGGACCCCCGTTCCCAGAACGCCGACAACTGAACCCAAGTGGGATTTCAACGAAGACCTTGGCCGTTAATACGTTTCCTTTCCAGATGATTAGTAGTGGGGCCCAACAGGGTCGATCGGGAATTATCTTGGGTGTTTGACTTTTATACGTTTGATTCCATCCGTAGTCGGACTTTGTGTTCATCTTGAATGATTGTATAACTTGATGATATTGTGTGACATTGTGATGATTATAAGCCAAAGCTCGTATTCTATCTATTCAGTACATGAGATGAGCAAAGATACAAGCACTCTTGCGACCATACGAATATGCGCTTATACCCCAAGTCGTGCCTCGACACGTATGCAGTATAGTCGCATATTGGGCGTTACACTGGCGCCAAGGTCAATGAAGACGAAGGAGTGAACGACAGATCCAGTTGTAGACACGACGTCCGTTAGCCTTTGCACAAAAAGAAAAAAGATCCACATGCAGTCATTGATGGAACGCTAGTGCAAAGCTAGTTTGCACTGTTCGTTAATTAAACATTAAAAATCGTGCTACAAAAACTAGCACTTTTGGGTTAGTACTTTCATATATGCACACAGTAGAGAAAACCACTAGTGGGCGATAAGGACCATACACGCTGGATTAAAAGAAAGGAAAGATCACAAAGAAAAATAGGAAAGACTTCCTGGATGACCGCTACCCGTGCTGGAGTATTCTCGGCCTCGATGACGTGATGGAGTAGGTCGGCTCGGTATATGTCAGCATGAAGAAGTGACGACGTGGTGATGCCTTCATAAGGTGCCTTGGCGAGCCGACGCCGCAGTTCCATCCATCCTTACGGGACGATGACATGGACTTATGGAGGTAACAGCATGGCCCGACAAAGTCGATTACCAATGCAAATAAAAGAGTGCAAGCTGTATTTTGTTTTGAAAAAAGAAGGTGCATAGTTAATTTATGGGAAATGAATAATCCGGGAAATATAGCATGAGTACCGAGGTCGGCTCGATGGCGTGATAGTGTTGTGGCACAGCGATGTCGACACAGGTCAGCCGGCCTAGGTCACAGTGAGAGGCTGGCCAGACAGACAACTCGTACAAGCGTCGCTAAATATCTCTGCAAAAATAATGCAATGCAAAATAGCAAAACATATTGTGTGTATAATAATTGTATGTGCTAAATGTATAACTAGAAGAAACAAAACTTGTTTGACAATGAAGACCATTGCAGACAAAAGCGAATAAGAGGAAAATGGTATATACAAAACTAGTATCAACTAGTACCAAGAATACATTGGTCTTTACCTTTGCGTGGAGTAGTAGTACTTCAAATTACTAGAATCCACATACCAAATCTATGGTACCATGCTGCAAAACTAGTAGTCAATTAGGTTAGTAGTACTCTAGGTCTATGCACTTTTCAACAAAAAGTAGTACTAGTAATAATAATATATACTTTTATAACTAAAATACGCAAAGTAATTTATTATTAAGATGTGGCCTAGGTGCCGAGGTCGAATTAGTAGCGTGGACACGACGAAACCAAATTCAAGTGACAGGCTATGTCACGGATGAAGCGTTCGCCGACTGACCGATAGATAAACCGGGCTGACGAAGAGATGGCCAGGCGGCGCCGCTTCCTCAAAGGCGAATAGCAATTTTGAAGCAAAGCTGCACTATCAAGCAAACCTCCAAACTGTAAAATGATTAGCACAATTAGATGAAGTATTGGTATACGTTTGAGAAGCAATCCACTAGTCATAAAACGTGAGCTGAGCAGTGCATAAAAGACAGACCCAACTATTGTAAACTATAGGTGGCCTGCGTAATTAAATAATAGAGAAAGAGGGATGGAATCTCCCTGTGTGGCTGCGGATCTAAACTCCTGTCGGCCGGCCCGCATGCGCTGCTTTGCACGGTTAGCACGCTTGCGATCTCCTCCGCTTCCCAGGTCCTTCACGGCCTATGGGGTAGCTCGGATCCGAGGTACCATCATACAATGGATATGGTCGCTGCCGCCAAAAAAATTCTGGCCCGATCTGGCTGTGAATGACGTAGCGCAGGGCAATAGCACGGATTTTGCAAAAGAGAAAACATACATGAAATAGATCTAACTGAAAAAATATCACCTGGTCATCCCGTCGATCCGTGACGATCACCCAACAGGCTCTCAATGCAAGCACCATTGTCGGTTCTAAATCCGGCATATCTCGTAGTGGGCGTCCTAAGCTAGGCGTCTTGGAGCGATGGTAACATGGACACGGTATTTTACCCAGGCTCGGGCCCTCTTAATGAAAGTAAAACCCTACATCCTGCTTTTGATTTTACTCATATGGGGTGTTGTACATAGTACATGTATCTACCACGAGATTGTTCTAATGAATATTAGATTATCTATTGACTATCCTAGCCTTGCTTTATATAACACACCGGAGGCCTAGGGTTTAGAGGAGTCCTTGTCTTGGGCGCCAAGTCTTGTGGAATCCTCCTTGTATGCGGCGTGGGCTGCCCGAAGTGGCCCATAAGTGAACCGCCATGGGGGTCCTCGGTCCGATCCAGCTGGTTGGGAGACGATGTGGTGAGTACCCCCTAGTCCAGGACACCATCAGCTGGCCAACCTAGTCCTCGTCTTTAAGAAAAAACAAAATCTGGCGCATGTGCATAGACTACACCAGCCTGGACAAGGCCTGCCTCAAGGATCCTTTCGCTCTCCCGCGGATAGATCAAGTGACCAACTCCACCACCAGCTGCAAGCTCCTGTCCCTCTTGGATGCTTACTCCGGCTATCATCAAATCAAGATGGACCCGACCGACGCCCTGAAGACGTCCTTCATCACGCCCTTCGGGGTGTACTGCTACATCACCATGTCGTCCGACTTGAAGAATGCCAGCGCCACCTTCCAGCGCTGGATGCAGAAATGCTTGCTGACGCAACTCGGCCGCAACATCCATGTCTACATCGATGACATTATGGTCAAGACCAAGCAGGAACTCACGCTCCTTGATGACCTAAAGGAAACTTTTACCAATCTGCGCCAATACTAGATCAAACTCAACCCGGAGAAGTGCATTTTTGACATACCAGACGGGAAGCTGCTCGGCTTCCTCGTCTAAGAACGTGGCACTGAGGCAAACCCGGAGAAGATCGAGGCCATCGAGCGCATGCACAAGGTAACCCATCTGTGTGATGTCCAGAAGTTCACCAGCTGCTTGGCCTCGGTCAGCCGGTTTCTCAGCCGGCTGGGCAAGCGGGCCTTGCCCCTATATTAGTTGATGACGAAGACGTCGTCGTTCGAGTGGAACAACCAGGCAGACGAAGTGTTCCAGGATCTCAAGCGCATGCTCCCCATCGCACCCATTCTGGTCGCGCCAGCTGACAAGGAGCCGATGTTGCTATACATCGTTGCCACCTCGTGGTCGGTCAGCACGGTGTTGGTGGTCGAGCGACCAGAGAAGGGCAAGATCGAGTCTGTCTAGCGTACGGTCTACTACCTGAGCGAGGTGCTTTCCCCCTCCAAGCAGAATTACCCACACTACTAGAAGATGTGCTATGGCGTGTACTTCACTGCCAAGAAGCTGAAGCAGTACTTTCAAGAACATGTCATCACCCTGGTCAGCATGGTCCCAATAGGAGAGATCATGGGCTACCTGGATGCCTCTGGCCAGGTTGCCAAATGGGCCATCGAGCTGGACAGCCACACCAACCTCTACGAGCCCCGCACTACGATTAAGTCCTAGGTGCTCGCCGACTTCCTCGTCAACTGGACGGAGACCCAGTACCTGCCGTCGCCGCCGGATTCAACGCATTGGCGCATGCACTTTGATGGCTCTAAGATGTGCTCCGGCATGGGGGCCGACATCATGTTGTCTTCCCTGAAGGGCGACTGGCTGCAGTACACGGTCTAGATCCACTTCGCCGCCTCCAACAACATCGCCGAGTACGAAGCCCTTGTGCATGTCCTCTGGCTTTCGTAGGAACTCGGTGTCCGGCGCATCCTATGCTATGGCAACTCGGATCTGGTGGTGTAGCAGTGTTCTGGCGAGTGGGACGCCCGGGATGCCAACATGGCCAGCTACCGCTTCCTGGTCTAGCCGCTCTCCAGCACCTTCGACGGTTGCGAATTCTTCCATGCCCCACGCACGGAGAACGAAGCCTCCGACATGCTTACCAAGATTGGCTCCTCTTGGGAAGCCATCCCATCCAGAGTCTCCCTCGAGCACTTGCGCAAGCCGTTTTTCAAGCCATGTCCGGATTTCGGGTCCATCTTCATCTCGGATGACCCTGCAGCACCCCTCCCCAACCCGGCCCCGGAGGCTGCCGTCCCCGACCCAGTCCTGGGGGCTACTGATGCCGTCCCGGGGGCTGCTGATCCAGGCCCATGGGTCACCGTCTCCAACCAGGCGACCATTGCCCCCGGCTCGGGGACTACTGAACCCGTCGTAGGGGCTGCTGCGCTCAACCCGCCCGCCACCGTCCCAGACCCAGGGGTTGCCGGCTCTGGCTCAGGGGCTGCTACCCCGGAACCGGTGTTGGTGACCATCTTCACCGTGGTGACGGCTCCATCATGGGCCCAGCCAATCCTGGCCTTCCTAGAGAGTGAATTACTCCCCATGGATGAGATCGAAGCCAGGCAAGTGCAACGCCGGGCGTCCGCCTATAGAATCATCAACAACGAGCTCGTCAAGTGCAGCACAACAGGCGTGTTCCATCGCTGTGTTGAGCAAGACAAGGGCATAGAGATCCTCCTCGACATACATCAGGGCGAGTGCGGGCACCACACCGCCTACAAGTCCCTGGTGTACAAGGCTTTCCGCCATGGTTTCTACTGGCCCATGGCCCTCAAGACGATGAGTCGCTTGTCCTCAAGTGCGATGGTTGCCAACACTTCAGCAAGCGCAGCCACCAGCCGGTTTCAGCGCTCCAGACCATCCCGATCACTTGGCCTTTCACCGTTTGGGGGCTGTACATGGTGGGGCCTTTCAAGACCACTCGAGGTGGCATGACGCACCTGTTGGTGGCATTTGACAAGTTCACCAAGTGGATCAAGGCACGACCGATCAAGAAGCTGGACGAGCCAACAGCTGTCCGGTTTGTCAAGGACATCGAGGTTTGCTACGGCGTCCCATACAACATCATCACAGATAATGGCACCCGTCGCCCATCCTCAATCCAACAGCCGGGTCGAGCGGTCCAACGGCCTGATCTTGTCTGGCATCAAGCCACCCCTCGTTGAGCCCCTCATCTGCTCACCTGGCAGCTGGCTTGACGAGCTGTCGGCCGTCCTTCGGAGTCTCCGGACGATGCCAAACCGGTCGACCAGGTTCAGTATGTTCTTCCTTGTCTACGGAGCCGAAGTCGTCATCCCAACCGACATCGACTTTGACTCGCCATGAGTCATAATGTACACAGAAGCAAAAGCCAAAGAAGCCCATGAAGACGGTGTCGACCTACTAGAAGAAGCACGCCTTCTGTCCCTCAGTCGATCGACCATCTACCAGCAAAGCCCGAGGCTCTACCACAACAAGAAAATCAAGCCCCTCGCATTCCGCGATGGAGATCTCATCCTCCGGCTTAAGAAGGTGATGATCGGTTGTCAACATAGCGAGGAGTTGAATTGCCATGATACCACGACGAAACATCCTGGAGGAGGGTGATTCGTAGAGTATTATCTTAAGTGGCAAAAAGAATTACCTTTGATATAGAGATCGTTGAGACTCTCTATATTAGCCGAAGGCAAATCACAGCAATCGATTGGCGGGGGTCGGTAGAATGGCATACTCGGACTTGGATGATATGGATTACCTTGTTGAAGACAACGTAATGGATGATTTTGCTTATCACCGAAAATGGAAGAGATCCATGGTAGAATGGCACATTGGCGGTGCAAGCTGGGAACAAAATGCAAATGCTGGGAATGATTCTGGTAACTGGGGAAGAACCCAACAAAAGAGAGTGAATTCACTGTTTGAAAAGGTCATAGCATTGCCGAGGAAACGGAGAGGAACCCCAGTTAGTGCCGATGATAACACGTAGCGCTTGTGCGTGCTCTCAAGAACTTGAGCATTTCCACATTCATCAAGGTTTTACCAATATCCGTGTCAAGGATCCTGGCAACACAACTTACTACCATGATGAATGGTGATGGAGGATGCAGATGCAGAGGAAGATAACACCTTCTCAGATTTCAACCTTGGCGGGGCCAGGGAACAAAATTTGGATGATCGACCGAGAGACATTTAGCACTCCGCTTCTAATGTTCTCCTTGACGTGCTAGTGTATCCCATTCATAGATATGGTTTGATAACTAGAACATCAAGTAAAAGGTCGGACTTCGGGAACACAAAAATCCCTAGGAGAAACTAGGAAGTAAACCCTACGAAATCCTTATGGGGAGGTGGCCAACTTCATCAATCAAGATATTATAATAACAGGTCTTCCGGCTGGGTGTGTTGGCCACGACATCCACTTTACCGGTTATCGCGCGACCAATATTATAATTCTTGGGAAATATTCCAACCATCATATCTGCCTGAGATTCAGATCTGGTTGGTGTCAGGATATTCCAGACTCATCGAGTCTAGGAAGAAAAACGGAAGTTTGCAACACAATTCGACGAGATAACGTTGCGAGATTCTCGGGAAATGAACTACGATAGGATACTCCAAAACATGAGCTGGTTCTGCTACAAACATGTGAACACGTTGTCCAAGACAAGCATGACCACAAAGTAGTCTTATAATAAAACACTACCGAGTTCAGGAGGGGGAACCATCAACGAGGGTATCGAAGTCCTTACATAATTCCGGATTAGCTCTTATGAAGGAACTCCTTCTCCTTGAACAAATCAATCAGTGGCTTGGTGTGCTAGGGGTACATATAGATTGAAGGTTGCAAGTCTTCAAACCACAGAATTCTTCGCACGTGTGCATGACTGATTTGGGATGATTCCAAAGGAAACAACATTGACTTTCTCGAATCCACGGCGGCAACTTGCATCAGATGCACATGAATTAAAGGAAGTCACTACCTTTATCCAAACATATGCTTCATGAGCTAGCATGAACAAATGCTTTCAAAAGTTTCCAACACTAGCTTAATGTTCAACAAAATCATGAAGGAGATAAGGATGTTGTCAATGGGCTCAACAACAATTCATCTAGGTTTCCTTTTAAAAGGAATTCCATAGTTAAGTGAACACGGTGATAGTATTGGTCATACCAAAGATGTAATGGTGTATGCTCGAGGGATCAACCACGAATAAGACAACATTACGAGCATCGTTGGTACTGGTTTGACTTGACGATGGCCCACACTCAAATCAAAGGATTGATAAAACAATAGGTCCAGCAACTGATCACAGGGACCAATCGATGAAGATACCATCTTTCTTCAACACACACTACACAAGAATATCCCTTTGGAACGAACTAAGTCAGGCAAGCTTTTATCTTCCAACTCTCCAAGTTGTTGTCTAGCTTAACCAACTAGCTCAGGGATATCTAACACCGATTCTTGGAGAGAAGGTGGTTCACAAGAAACCAACTTGATCACGAGCTCAACATAACAGTCAGGGAACAACCTGGTAATACTTCCGAGAAGATATTCGGAAAATCACGAACCACCGGTATGTTACTAAGCTCGAGAACAATCTCGCTTTTCAGGGCAAGATGATATGATCAAATGAGTGAGGACTTGACAAGATCCTAACTCATCAATCGAAGGGTGCACCGAAATAAGGACTAGGTAGCACGATCAGTCTTAGAAGGATGATTCAAAACCAACACGCTAAGAATGAAATTATTACCCTTTAACTACCAAGCAACGAGGTTGCTGGGAGTATTGATTTCATACATCACAATTCATTTGTCGGTATTCCGGTTGCATCAACACGATGGCCGAGGAATGACTAATGATGGTGAGAAGTATTACTACGTCAAAATTCATGAAAGTTGGTGCAGTTCTCATGACAATTCTGACATGAAGGGGGTAATACTCCAAGGTAGAACAGAACCAAAAGCTGGATTGGCATTTGATCTGCGGAATACAACCACTTTGACCCAATCCTAGATATGGATGAGGTACTGGAGTTTGTTTCTCCTATTCATTCTAAAATAGAATGGCTTGGCGGACCACAAGGGTAATAGGCATCGACGAACGAATGCACGCATACTCTTGACTATCAATTGATAGGCGAGGGTCAGAAACAACTAAGATGGGACAACTCAAAAGAACATATGATTTTCTGAGTTGTGGATGCATGGATTAGCATGTCGAACGAAGTTCAACATATTTCTTCCGGATAACCCATGCAGAAAGGTAGAACTGGCAGAGTCACGATTTATGAATGGAGAACTCATCGAGAGCACTCTTGTTGTCATCTTTTGGTTCAGAAGAACCCCTGCCAAGAATGGTTCATGGTAATTGGAAGAAGGATATACCACGGACCTCGAGGACTATCGCAAAGGTTACTAATATACTAAAGGAAGTAGCAACACTATCAACATGATGTAAGTAGGGTGAATATCGGGTTTAAGAACCCAGGAATAGAATACCTACTAACTAAATGGCATCACAGGATGCTTTTGAGAATAAAGGCCAGAATCATCACACTAGGACACAAATCATGGCTAGACCACTAGATGATCCCCTGAGACACGTAGGGTCATAATAATATTTCCAACATATATGTCAAGGTAACGGAGTACCTCAACTCACTGATTAGTGTGGTTAATCTGGCCCATGGGAACATTGAAACGGGAAGAAAGGATTTGCAAATGCATCAAACTACTTAGAAACCTGGGATGACTCGGACAGCATAACGGCTGTAAATGCTCAGAAAAGATTTGAGACATTCACAAAAATGGTGGCATAACCACTCAGAAGCACAATATCAAGATTTCGAGATCAACAATTAACATACAGAAGTAGTAGAAACTGAAACGAGGCTTAAGTCCAACAATCTATAAGTCTACGGGTTAGTAACACGTGATCCTGATAGAAAGAAGAGATAGCCTAGTTCTTAATCCCCGCAGGAAAGATAAGATGACTTAGATCAGAAGGCATAAGGTATAAGGAGTAAAAAGAGCCTTACGTTCCATCCCACAATCAATTCCCTTATATAACTAAAGAATTTCTAGACTCAACTTCGACCAGTTTGGCTTGGTAATCCTACAGGCAGTCAAGCTCTGATACCAACGCTGTCAGGACCCCGACTCAATGCCACATCAATCTAGCATGTAACACCTCATATCACTTTGCGTCCTCACGCACGGTATTCCCACGGGTGTCGCCTTACCTTATCCCGGGACCGTTTGCGCCTTTTGGCACACGTATATGACGGTGTCGCTAGCATCCATATGATAAGGAGCCCGGGCTGACATGGCTAGTCGTAAACCCAAAGTGGCACAGACTTACAGGGACAGGCATTCATGACCCAGCATCGAACATGTCGGTCATCAGCGAGTGAATCCAGGCTGTAGCACTGGGCTAGCAGGACTCCGGCGAACCGGGCTGTAGCGGGCTAACAGGACTCCGATATTCATCGCGTGACATTTCCCCGAAGGGACAGACACAGGAACGAAGAAGGACACATGCCGGCCAGCCTAAGTGTTCCGGAGCAGTAGCAAGCTACCATGGCTCGGTGGAAACACTAGGAGACATTTCCCGGTAAGAGAGGCTACTAAAGATAAACAACTAGATGGTCAGATCCCACACATACCAAGCATTTCAATAACATACACACAATATGCTCGATATGTGCAAACACAACATGGCATCACAACATGACTCTATGACTCAAGTATTTATTCATTAGGCTCCGAGGAGCGAGATATTACAAACATAGGTCTCATGACCCAACATTCAGAGCATACAAGTCAAAACACAAGCGGAAGCTATCTGGTCTGGGTACAGACATCTATAACTGAAAAAGGCTGAGAAGCCTGACTATCTACCAGATCCTGCCGAGGCACAAGATCGTAGTTGAGGTAACAAGCTAAACGTCGAAGTCCATGCGGAACTACTAGCGAGACCGAAGTCTCTCTGCAAAAACATAAAATAGGCAAACGTGAGTACAAATGTACCCAGCAAGACTTACATCAGAACTATCTACATATGCATCATTATCAACAAGGGGATGGTGGGGTTTAACTGCAGCAAGCCAGCTTTGACTCGGTGGCTATCCTAAACTACGACTGCAAGCAACTCTTTGAGGTGGCGCACACGAGTCCACATATTCACCATATCAATACACCACTATGGATCCACTCCCGTCTCCCTACGAGAATGCCATACATAGCACTCACGCTTATCTTGCGTATTTTAGAGTATCCACTTTCACTTGTCTATGAACTGATATAAGCAACCCAGAAGTCCTTTTCCGCGGACACGGCTATTCGAATAGATGATGATAACCCTGCAGGGGTGTACTTCTTCATACATGTTTCCACCACTTAGCGTCTGCACACGACATGTGCTCGGCAGACTTCAAGCGAAAGCCGACGTGGGTGTAGACCACGACCTACCTAAACACTCAAGTCTCTGGTCCAGGTTTATCGCCTATTCGGGTTCCATCCATGAGGAGATCCGGCCGGAGTTTCGCTCACAGCCCCAAACAATGTGAACAGGGTTCCGTGGCACCAAACGGGCGCCCGGTTTACCCGGCCACGTGCCTACCGCATCACAGCCCACCCCTACGGTCAGCGTTGTCCACGGCCTCCAGCGTACTACAAACACCAGAAACTACTTGCAACTCCTGGACAGAGGACGAGGGTGAATAAGAAGTCGAGCGGGGTCATATTTCAGGGCCCAATGTATGGTAGTAGCTGAATCATGGATCACAAACGCAGAACTCAGTTCCTGAGGACGGCTGCAATGAGACAACCCACCATGTACTCCTACATGGCCTCTCACCGCTGCCTTTACCAAATCGTATTCACACACTTAGCTCACACCCAGTAGGACATATTCACACGCCTCTGATTCATCCCCGATGAATCAGACCTGACTCAACTCTAAGCAGTAGCAGGCATGACAAACAAACATGAATGAGTAGGCACAACAGGGCTCAAACAACTCCTACTCATGCTAGTGGGTTTCATCTATTTACTGTGGCAATGACAGGTCATGCAAAGGATAAAGGGGTTCAGCTAACGCAGCAAGTAACAAATATGTCGTTGTTGTCCTAATGCAGTAAAAGAGAGCAGGAGCGAGAGAGTGGGATTTTATCGGAATGAACAAGGGGGTTTTGCTTGCCTGGCACTTCTGAAGATAACACTGAGTCTTCATCAGTGTCAACGATCACATCATCGGTATCACGTCTACCGAGGGAGAACAACACCGGCAAACACAGAAGAAACACGATCAATGCAATGCACAATATGATGCATGCTATGACATGGCAATATGAATGTGTTTTGGGCTAATGCATCTAGCAACAAATTAAATGGGGTTGGTTTGAATACAAGATTCAAATTCAAACTCCATATGTGATTATTTAAATGCCCTTTATATGATTTGTGCTAAACAGCATCTATAAGTTGTTCTAACATGCATGAAAATGGTACAGATGGATTCCTTGAATTTTTCTGATAATTTTTCATATATAATTTATTTAATTTGGAGTTATGGTTAATTTTCTATGATTTATTGAAGTTTTAGCTATTTTCTGAAATTCCTGAAATAATAGTACATCCAGAAATGATTATGGCGTCAGCACCACGTCACAGTGACGTCAGCAGGGTCAACTGGGCTGGCTCGGTCAAACCTGACCAGTGGGGCCCACTGGTCAGTGACTACGGCTAATCCTAATATAATTTAAACCTAACCTAGTTTAATTAGTCGGCCCGGGCCCGCATGTCAGTGAGTCAGTGGCTTAATTAAACTTAGTTATTAATTTAACCAAAGGTTAGCAGGGGACGGGCCCACACGTCAGTGACCCAGGGGGGTCAAATCCCTGGTCAACCCGGCTAATCCACCGGCGTCTAACCGCCGGCAACGACCAGACGCGGCGGTGGCTCGCCGGAATGGCTGCTCCGGCGCCCATTCGATGCGCGGAGGGGTTCTACAGGGAGCTCGAGCTCGTGCGCATCCAATGGAGCAAGCCAGAGGAGTTGGGGTTGGCTGTGGCGTCGGCAGCGGCGAGGGAGGCGGCGGCCGGAGTTCGGGCGAGGTCGGGGTTGGCGTTTGGGGGCACGGGAGGGGAAGCTAGTGTGTGTGTTAGGTTCCTGGTGAGGTGTGGAGCACGTTGCCGTGCTCGGTAGCTAGCTCCGGTGGCTCTGGCCTTGTCCGCGTCATCGCCGGCGGCGAGGAGCTCACGGCCCCGGTGGAAAGGGCGGCTAGCGTGCGGGAACGAGCGCGGGGAGGAGGGGAAATGGAAGAGGAGCTCACATAGACCCTGTAGAGGTGGACGGCGAGCTTGAGGGAGGCCCGACGGCGACGAATTTGACGACGGCGATCCTCGGTGGCCGAGGAGGGGAAAAAGCGTCGGGGTGGTGCTTCGGGGCTCTTCCGGTCACGTGGCTCGGTGAGGGGGTTGGCGACGAGGTGCAGGAGCTCGGGAGCACGTCGGGGAGGAGAGGGGGTGGCGGTGGCTGTGAGGGAGCTCGTCGGTGGCGGTGGCTCCGTTCGGTCCGGGCGAGAGAGGGGGAGTAGAGGAGAGAGGGGATGCAGCGGGGGAGGAAGAGGAGCGAGGGGACACGTGGCCTCATCGTGGCGTCACTAGGGAGGCCGGGGGGAAGCAGGAGGTGGCCGGGAAGCAGGAGGTGGCCGGGGCGCGTGGCCGCGCGCGCCGGGCGCGTGCCCGTCCTCCTGGCAGGGAGGAAGAGGACAGGGGAGGGAGCGGAGATGGGCTGGGCCGGCTGGGCCGCGCTGGAGGAGCTGGGCCAGGTAAGTGGGCTGAGGTGAGCGCCAGGTAGTCCTCTGCTCGGTTTTTTTTTCTGTTCTGTTTATTTATTTAATTTATTTTGCCACTGTTTTTGAATTTAAAATAATTCAAACAATGCCAAAAACTCCTCTGAATATTTTATATTGCTAGATGGACTTTTCCAAAAGCTTATAAAATATTTCAGGGGTATTTGAAATTATATTCCAATTATATGAATATAATTCAAATTCAAATAGCTAATGAATTAAATCCAAAGTCCCAAAAATAAATCCTTAAAAATGTTCAATATTTTGGTTGGGACCAGAACCCTTACCAAAAATTATCAAACATTTAAGAAGAGCATTTTGGAGCAATGAATGAGATTTCTAGGGTTTTTGCCCCTCTTTTATTTAAGTTTTTGAGGCTTCCAAAATTCCCTCAGTTCAAATTTTCAGAATTTAAACATGATGCACACATGAGCTAGCCTAGAGCACTACCAGCAGCTAGGGATGTGACAACTCACCCCCACTAAACAAGAATCTCGTCTCGAGATTCAAGCGTAGGGTAGGATGAAGGGGAAACGCAAACTAGTACAATCTTCACGATCCAGGTTGTACTTCAAATGAACGTTGATTTGAACACCATCTTTGTCTTGTCGTTTTGCTCTGAGAACTTCATCTAATCATGACAAGAAGAGGAAAGGAAAACTCTAGAGGGGTCGATCTTCTCGAAGATCGAACAACTCATGGAATGAGACATAGGACCATTTCTCGGGTTGAGACACGAGATACACATCGAGAGGGGTGGAAGAAACGGATGACGAAGGTTCACTAGGTGGACAACAATTCCACACTTAAGAAGGTGATGATCGGTTGTCAACATAGCGAGGAGTTGAATTGCCATGATACCACGACGAAACATCCTGGAGGAGGGTGATTCGTAGAGTATTATCTTAAGTGGCAAAAAGAATTACCTTTGATATAGAGATCGTTGAGACTCTCTATATCAGCCGAAGGCAAATCACAGCAATCGATTGGCGGGGGTCGGTAGAATGGCATACTCGGACTTGGATGATGTGGATTACCTTGTTGAAGACAACGTAATGGATGATTTTGCTTATCACCGGAAATGGAAGAGATCCATGGTAGAATGGCACATTGGCGGTGCTAGCTGGGAACAAAATGCAAATGCTGGGAATGATTCTGGTAACTGGGGAAGAACCCAACAAAAGAGAGTGAATTCACTGTTTGAAAAGGTCATAGCATTGCCGAGGAAACGGAGAGGAACCCCAGTTAGTGCCGATGATAACACGTAGCGCTTGTGCGTGCTCTCAAGAACTTGAGCATTTCCACATTCATCAAGGTTTTACCAATATCCGTGTCAAGGATCCTGGCAACACAACTTACTACCATGATGAATGGTGATGGAGGATGCAGATGCAGAGGAAGATAACACCTTCTCAGATTTCACCCTTGGCGGGGCCAGGGAACAAAATCTGGATGATCGACCGAGAGACATTTAGCACTCCGCTTCTAATGTTCTCCTTGACGTGCTAGTGTATCCCATTCATAGATATGGTTTGATAACTAGAACATCAAGTAAAAGGTCGGACTTCGGGAACACAAAAATCCCTAGGGGCAACTAGGAAGTAAACCCTACGAAATCCTTATGGGGAGGTGGCCAACTTCATCAATCAAGATATTATAATAACAGGTCTTCCGGCTGGGTGTGTTGGCCACGACATCCACTTTACCGGTTATCGCGCGACCAATACTATAATTCTTGGGAAATATTCCAACCATCATATCTGCCTGAGATTCAGATCTGGTTGGTGTCAGGATATTCTAGACTCATCGAGTCTAGGAAGAAAAACGGAAGTTTGCAACACAATTCGACGAGATAACGTCGCGAGATTCTCGGGAAATGAACTACGATAGCAAACTCCAAAACATGAGCTGGTTCTGCTACAAACATGTGAACACGTTGTCCAAGACAAGCATGACCACAAAGTAGTCTTATAATAAAACACTACCGAGTTCAGGAGGGGGAACCATCAACGAGGGTATCGAAGTCCTTACATAATTCCGGATTAGCTCTTATGAAGGAACTCCTTCTCCTTGAACAAATCAATCAGTGGCTTGGTGTTCTAGGGGTACATATAGATTGAAGGTTGCAAGTCTTCAAACCACAGAATTCTTCGCACGTGTGCATGACTGATTTGGGATGATTCCAAAGGAAACAACATTGACTTTCTCGAATCCACGGCGGCAACTTGCATCAGATGCACATGAATTAAAGGAAGTCACTACCTTTATCCAAACATATGCTTCATGAGCTAGCATGAACAAATGCTTTCAAAAGTTTCCAACACTAGCTTAATGTTCAACAAAATCATGAAGGAGATAAGGATGTTGTCAATGGGCTCAACAACAATTCATCTAGGTTTCCTTTTAAAAGGAATTCCATAGTTAAGTGAACACGGTGATAGTATTGGTCAGACCAAAGATGTAATGGTGTATGCTCGAGGGATCAACCACGAATAAGACAACATTACGAGCATCGTTGGTACTGGTTTGACTTGACGATGGCCCACACTCAAATCAAAGGATTGATAAAACAATAGGTCCAGCAACTGATCACAGGGACCAATCGATGAAGATATCATCTTTCTTCAACACACACTACACAAGAATATCCCTTTGGAACGAACTAAGTCAGGCAAGCTTTTATCTTCCAACTCTCCAAGTTGTTGTCTAGCTTAACCAACTAGCTCAGGGATATCTAACACCGATTCTTGGAGAGAAGGTGGTTCACAAGAAACCAACTTGATCACGAGCTCAACATAACAGTCAGGGAACAACCTGGTAATACTTCCGAGAAGATATTCGGAAAATCACGAACCACCGGTATGTTACTAAGCTCGAGAACAATCTCGCTTTTGAGGGCAAGACGATATGATCAAATGAGTGAGGACTTGACAAGATCCTAACTCATCAATCGAAGGGTGCACGGAAATAAGGACTAGGTAGCACGATCAGTCTTAGAAGGATGATTCAAAACCAACACGCTAAGAATGAAATTATTACCCTTTAACTACCAAGCAACGAGGTTGCTGGGAGTATTGATTTCACACATCACAATTCATTTGTCGGTATTCCGGTTGCATCAACACGATGGCCGAGGAATGACTAATGATGGTGAGAAGTATTACTACGTCAAAATTCATGAAAGTTGGTGCAGTTCTCATGACAATTCTGACATGAAGGGGGTAATACTCCAAGGTAGAACAGAACCAAAAGCTGGATTGGCATTTGATCTGCGGAATACAACCACTTTGACCCAATCCTAGATATGGATGAGGTACTGGAGTTTGTTTCTCCTATTCATTCTAAAATAGAATGGCTTGGCGGACCACAAGGGTAATAGGCATCGACGAACGAATGCACGCATACTCTTGACTATCAATTGATAGGCGAGGGTCAGAAACAACTAAGATGGGACAACTCAAAAGAACATATGATTTTCTGAGTTGTGGATGCATGGATTAGCATGTCGAACGAAGTTCAACATATTTCTTCCGGATAACCCATGCAGAAAGGTAGAACTGGCAGAGTCACGATTTATGAATGGAGAACTCATCGAGAGCACTCTTGTTGTCATCTTTTGGTTCAGAAGAACCCCTGCCAAGAATGGTTCATGGTAATTGGAAGAAGGATATACCACGGACCTCGAGGACTATCGCAAAGGTTACTAATATACTAAAGGAACTAGCAACACTATCAACATGATGTAAGTAGGGTGAATATCGGGTTTAAGAACCCAGGAATAGAATACCTACTAACTAAATGGCATCACAGGATGCTTTTGAGAATAAAGGCCAGAATCATCACACTAGGACACAAATCATGGCTAGACCACTAGATGATCCCCTGAGACACCTAGGGTCATAATAATATTTCCAACATATATGTCAAGGTAACGGAGTACCTCAACTCACTGATTAGTGTGGTTAATCTGGCCCATGGGAACATTGAAACGGGAAGAAAGGATTTGCAAATGCATCAAACTACTTAGAAACCTGGGATGACTCGGACAGCATAACGGCTGTAAATGCTCAGAAAAGATTTGAGACAATCACAAAAATGGTGGCATAACCACTCAGAAGCACAATATCAAGATTTCGAGATCAACAATTAACATACAGAAGTAGTAGAAACTGAAACGAGGCTTAAGTCCAACAATCTATAAGTCTACGGATTAGTAACACGTGATCCTGATAGAAAGAAGAGATAGCCTAGTTCTTAATCCCCGCAGGAAAGATAAGATGACTTAGATCAGAAGGCATAAGGTATAAGGAGTAAAAAGAGCCTTACGTTCCATCCCACAATCAATTCCCTTATATAACTAAAGAATTTCTAGACTCAACTTCGACCAGTTTGGCTTGGTAATCCTACAGGCAGTCAAGCTCTGATACCAACGCTGTCAGGACCCCGACTCAATGCCACATCGATCTAGCATGTAACACCTCATATCACTTTGCGGCCTCACGCACGGTATTCCCACGGGTGTCGCCTTACCTTAGCCCGGGACCGTTTGCGCCTTTTGGCACACGTATATGACGGTGTCGCTAGCATCCATATGATAAGGAGCCCGGGCTGACATGGCTAGTCGTAAACCCAAAGTGGCACAGACTTATAGGGACAGGGATTCATGACCCAGCATCGAACGTGTCGGTCATCAGCGAGTGAATCCAGGCTGTAGCACTGGGCTAGCAGGACTCCGGCGAACCGGGCTGTAGCGGGCTAACAGGACTCCGATATTCATCGCGTGACATTTCCCCGAAGGGCAGACACAGGAACGAAGAAGGACACATGCCGGCCAGCCTAAGTGTTCCGGAGCAGTAGCAAGCTACCATGGCTCGGTGGAAACACTAGGAGACATTTCCCGGTAAGAGAGGCTACTAAAGATAAACAACTAGATGGTCAGATCCCACACATACCAAGCATTTCAATAACATACACACAATATGCTCGATATGTGCAAACACAACATGGCATCACAACATGACTCTATGACTCAAGTATTTATTCATTAGGCTCCGAGGAGCGAGATATTACAAACATAGGTCTCATGACCCAACATTCAGAGCATACAAGTCAAAACACAAGCGGAAGCTATCTGGTCTGGGTACAGACATCTATAACTGAAAAAGGCTGAGAAGCCTGACTATCTACCAGATCCTGCCGAGGCACAAGATCGTAGCTGAGGTAACAAGCTAAACGTCGAAGTCCATGCGGAACTACTAGCGAGACCGAAGTCTCTCTGCAAAAACATAAAATAGGCAAACGTGAGTACAAATGTACCCAGCAAGACTTACATCAGAACTATCTACATATGCATCATTATCAACAAGGGGATGGTGGGGTTTAACTGCAGCAAGCCAGCTTTGACTCGGTGGCTATCCTAAACTACGACTGCAAGCAACTCTTTGAGGTGGCGCACACGAGTCCACATATTCACCATATCAATACACCACTATGGATCCACTCCCGTCTCCCTACGAGAATGCCATACATAGCACTCACGCTTATCTTGCGTATTTTAGAGTATCCACTTTCACTTGTCTATGAACTGAAATAAGCAACCCAGAAGTCCTTTTCCGCGGACACGGCTATTCGAATAGATGATGATAACCCTGCAGGGGTGTACTTCTTCATACATGTTTCCACCACTTAGCGTCTGCACACGACATGTGCTCGGCAGACTTCAAGCGAAAGCCGACGTGGGTGTAGACCACGACCTACCTAAACACTCAAGTCTCTGGTCCAGGTTTATCGCCTATTCGGGTTCCATCCATGAGGAGATCCGGCCGGAGTTTCGCTCACAGCCCCAAACGATGTGAACAGGGTTCCATGGCACCAAACGGGCGCCCGGTTTACCCGGCCACGTGCCTACCGCATCACAGCCCACCCCTACGGTCAGCGCTGTCCACGGCCTCCAGCGTACTACAAACACCAGAAACTACTTGCAACTCCTGGACAGAGGACGAGGGTGAATAAGAAGTCGAGCAGGGTCATATTTCAGGGCCCAATGTATGGTAGTAGCTGAATCATGGATCACAAACGCAGAACTCAGTTCCTGAGGACGGCTGCAATGAGACAACCCACCATGTACTCCTACATGGCCTCTCACCGCTGCCTTTACCAAATCATATTCACACACTTAGCTCACACCCAGTAGGACATATTCACACGCCTCTGATTCATCCCCGATGAATCAGACCTGACTCAACTCTAAGCAGTAGCAGGCATGACAAACAAACATGAATGAGTAGGCACAACAGGGCTCAAACAACTCCTACTCATGCTAGTGGGTTTCATCTATTTACTGTGGCAATGACAGGTCATGCAAAGGATAAAGGGGTTCAGCTAACGCAGCAAGTAACAAATATCTCGTTGTTGTCCTAATGCAGTAAAAGAGAGCAGGAGCGAGAGAGTGGGATTTTATCGGAATGAACAAGGGGGTTTTGCTTGCCTGGCACTTCTGAAGATAACACTGAGTCTTCATCAGTGTCAACGATCACATCATCGGTATCACGTCTACCGAGGGAGAACAACACCGGCAAACACAGAAGAAACACGATCAATGCAATGCACAATATGATGCATGCTATGACATGGCAATATGAATGTGTTTTGGGCTAATGCATCTAGCAACAAATTAAATGGGGTTGGTTTGAATACAAGATTCAAATTCAAACTCCATATGTGATTATTTAAATGCCCTTTATATGATTTGTGCTAAACAGCATCTAGAAGTTGTTCTAACATGCATGAAAATGGTACAGATGGATTCCTTGAATTTTTCTGATAATTTTTCATATATAATTTATTTAATTTGGAGTTATGGTTAATTTTCTATGATTTATTGAAGTTTTAGCTATTTTCTGAAATTCCTGAAATAATAGTAAATCCAGAAATGATTATGGCGTCAGCACCACGTCACAGTGACGTCAGCAGGGTCAACTGGGCTGGCTCGGTCAAACCTGACTAGTGGGGCCCACTGGTCAGTGACTACGGCTAATCCTAATATAATTTAAACCTAACCTAGTTTAATTAGTCGGCCCGGGCCCGCATGTCAGTGAGTCAGTGGCTTAATTAAACTTAGTTATTAATTTAACCAAAGGTTAGCAGGGGACGGGCCCACACGTCAGTGACCCAGGGGGGTCAAATCCCTGGTCAACCCGGCTAATCCACCGGCGTCTAACCGCCGGCAACGACCAGACGCGGCGGTGGCTCACCGGAATGGCTGCTCCGGCGCCCATTCGACGCGCGGAGGGGTTCTACAGGGAGCTCAAGCTCGTGCGCATCCAATGGAGCAAGCCAGAGGAGTTGGGGTTGGCTGTGGCGTCGGCAGCGGCGAGGGAGGCGGCGGCCGGAGTTCGGGCGAGGTCGGGGTTGGCGTTAGGGGGCACGGGAGGGGAAGCTAGTGTGTGTGTTAGGTTCCTGGTGAGGTGTGGAGCACGTTGCCGTGCTCGGTAGCTAGCTTCGGTGGCTCTGGCCTTGTCCGCATCATTGCCGGCGGCGAGGAGCTCACGGCCCCGGTGGAAAGGGCGGCTAGCGTGCGGGAACGAGCGCGGGGAGGAGGGGAAATGGAAGAGGAGCTCACATAGACCCTGTAGAGGTGGACGGCGAGCTTGAGGGAGGCCGGACGGCGACGAATTTGACGACGGCGATCCTCGGTGGCCGAGGAGGGGAAAAAGCGTCGGGGTGGTGCTTCGGGGCTCTTCCGGTCACGTGGCTCGGTGAGGGGGTTGGCGACGAGGTGCAGGAGCTCGGGAGCACGTCGGGGAGGAGAGGGGGTGGCGGTGGCCGCGAGGGAGCTCGTCGGTGGCGGCGGCTCCGTTCGGTCCGGGCGAGAGAGGGGGAGCAGAGGAGAGAGGGGATGCAGCGGGGGAGGAAGAGGAGCGAGGGGACACGAGGCCTCGTCGTGGCGTCGCTAGGGAGGCCGGGGGGAAGCAGGAGGTGGCCGGGAAGCAGGAGGTGGCCGGGGCGCGTGGCCGCGCGCGCCGGGCGCGTGCCCGTCCTCCTGGCAGGGAGGAAGACGACAGGGGAGGGAGTGGAGATGGGCTGGGCCGGCTGGGCCGCGCTGGAGGAGCTGGGCCAGGTAAGTGGGCTGAGGTGAGCGCCAGGTAGTCCTCTGCTCGGTTTTATTATTTTTTTCTGTTCTGTTTATTTATTTAATTTATTTTGCCACTGTTTTTGAATTTAAAATAATTCAAACAATGCCAAAAACTCCTCTGAATATTTTATATTGCTAGATGGACTTTTCCAAAAGCTTATAAAATATTTCAGGGGTATTTGAAATTATATTCCAATTATATGAATATAATTCAAATTCAAATAGCTAATGAATTAAATCCAAAGTCCCAAAAATAAATCCTTAAAAATGTTCAATATTTTGGTTGGGACCAGAACCCTTACCAAAAATTATCAAACATTTAAGAAGAGCATTTTGGAGCAATGAATGAGATTTCTAGGGTTTTTGCCCCTCTTTTATTTAAGTTTTTGAGGCTTCCAAAATTCCCTCAGTTCAAATTTTCAGAATTTAAACATGATGCACACATGAGCTAGCCTAGAGCACTACCAGCAGCTAGGGATGTGACATATCTCTACTTTTTGAAGTTCAATGAAAGACAATGGGGCCCCCGAACGACACCCGGGGGCTACCATTTCCTTTCAAATTATTGCGTCTCACGCACCCCTGTAATTTTTTTCTAAACCCCCACAGCTGGGTTGGCTCGTCCAACTCGGGGGCTCGGGGGCTGGCCGGCATGACCGCAACCCGCCGTCCCCCTTAGTGCATCCCGGCGTGCCCGAGTTGCCGAGGCTCTCCACTTTTCCCTAAGCCACAGTCCTACTTCGGCTGTTGGCCGGCAAGAACTATGGGTCAGAGCGCCGTCACAACAAAAATTGCTGAGTTGGACTTGCCGGATCAGCCAACCCGGCCTCACCGCACTAAACTTGCAGCACGACCGGGCGCGCGCCAGCCCAGTGGGTGTTTCGCTCATGCTCAACGTTCGAGAAGCCCAAGTACTGCATGCTCTTTCCAAGGCCAAACTCCTTGTCACAAACCGGAACTCGAGTGTCCGACTCGCAGGGGGAGGTCCAAAGAAGGAGCAAGCAAGGAAAAAGCTTAAGAACAAAGATCAAAATAACAAACACTTGAGAAAATAATGGCCCACGGATGGAGTTCATTATAATCACCATACACCCCAGTGGGTGGGTGGACTCGTCATTTAACAAAATACAATAAAGGTGAAGCAGGACGGCTTCAGGCGGCTCCCGTGTCGGGCTGCGCGACCGTCGACTCGTCCACGGTGACCTCGGGGTTCTCTGTGGCGCCGTTGTCATCCAACCCGGCATCATCGTCGGTATAAGGGCCCAACTCCTCAGAGCTGCCTTCCGGGTGATCGAGCAGCAAGCCGAAGCTGTCGGGCGGCACCACCCAGTCGTCTTTGGTCCGCTCCACCTAGAACTCGTCAAGCAATGCAAACGAGGCCAGGTAGGTGGCCCGTGCGGTGATCCGGCCCGCCTTCTCCTGTAGTTGGGGCTCCACGTCGGCTCGTTGGGCCGCCCGTTGGTCCAGGTCCAGACCCAGATACCAGGACATGACGAACCGCAGCGTCGGCACGAGCAGCGGAGACACGCCAAGCATGAAGCCATGCCAGTCCAACTTCTAGCCACCGCGCCAACCGCGTAAAACTATTGGGCGCAACGGCGCCAGGCTAGAGGGTTGCCACCATCCCCAACCCGGTCTCGGATAGCCTTGTCGTGTGCACATCCAGGGCCTTCGGGCGCTCCTCAGTGGCGTGCATGATTTCCGAGAAGCTCCATGTAGCGTGCGGATCGACTTCGGTGCCTGCGTCAGCTTGGGTCGAACGGTGAGCAACCACGGCCTTATCCGTCATATTTTTCATCTTTGGGAAGTACTCTGGCAGGCAAACAAAGAAAACGGTCAACCGTATAAAAGCTAGGCAGACAAGCAACCCGGTGCAACAGGCGAAGAAGTACTTACTAGCGAAGACCTCATCCAGATGATACACCTCGCAGAACATACCGTGCCTTGCTAAGTCCCCGGCGCGGTCGCGCGCCTCAAGCGCCTTCTCCAGCTCGGCACGCTTGTCGATGGCCGCCTTCAGCTTGTCATCCTTGACTGCAGCCGTCTTCCCGTGCTCCTCCTTAAGGCGAAGGAGCTCCGCCTGGTGGGCCTCCGCCGCCTTGGCAGCCTCCGCCTTCATCCGCTCCACTTTAGCCTAGTGCTGGCTCTTGTCACCAACCAGTTGGTCACGTTGCTGGCCGGCTTCGGCGAGCGCCTGGTGGGCTTCCGCCTCCTTGGCGGCCTCCAGCTTCAGTTGCTCCACCTCGGCCCGGACCCGGCCGGCATCAGTGACCTCCTGGTCAGGCTACTGGCCGGCTTTGACCAGCCGTGTTCGCAGATCCAGCACCTCGGCCGCGGCGGCTGCATGGCAAGATCTTATGTCAAGACGACGGCAGAAAAGAAACAGTTTAAGATTCAACCCAACTACTACGAAGTTGGCCCGAGTCTCGAGGGCTACACCAAGTGGGTCTGCTAGCGCGCCCCCACTAAAGAGCATGCACGACGTACCTTCGGCAAGGCAGAGCGCCTCCTCCTTGGCGGCGAGCTGCGCCGTGACCTGGCGGTGCTTCTCCAGAAGCCGGTTATGGATACCTACTCGGAGGCCGTCCAAGTGCTGCCGGAAAGCAAGAATCAACATAAACAACAAAGAGATTCTTTAAAGATTCAACCCAACTACTTCGTAGTTGCCCGAATCTCGGTGGCTACACCCAGTGGGTGCGCACTGAAAGAAAAGGAAGAAGAGACTCAGGATTACGGAGTGCTCGAGCTCCCGTGCCCGTTCTAGCTTGCCTAGGCTGAAGGCCTGGATCTGGTCTGCATGCCCGTGAAGTTGCTGGCACACGGCATCCATCTCCCGCTAGCTCCCCCATGGCTGGCGTCGACCCGGGGGCTCCGGCTGCCTTGGGGGGTCGACGCCGCCGTCCGCTCCCGTCGGCGGCGCCGCTCCACCAACGTGCGTCAGGACCTCCACATTGTCATCTGACCAATCTCGCAAGAGATCAGGATGCGGAGACCTACCCTTGTGGCGCACCTAGCTGACTTCAGCATCGGCCGGCTCTTGGTTCTCGGCAAATGATTCCACCCCCTCCAAGGAGCCCTACTCGACGGCCAATACCTGTGTGGCATCATGAGTTTGCCGGATTGTCTTTAGCAGCACCTCCAGTGTCGCATCAGGGTGAAGGAGGAGCCAAGACATTGCAAAAAATGAAGACCAAGGACTCACCGCAGGCGTCGGGTGCTCGGCGTTGTTGGGCGCCTTGCCTAAGCGCCAATCCAAGGCCAACCCGGCCTTGGAGATGGCGTTCACCTGGTCAGCACCCTGCTCTGACGGCAGCCTCCTCGACGACATCCTGGTGGCATCCCTGCGGTCAACCATCTGGTCGATGATGTGTGCTCGATGTTGCAGCGACAAAACCCGGCACGTGATTAAGGTGGCGGTGAGATCTGTCCCCTTGAGCCCCTCCCACGCCGTCATCTCCCGGATCCGGTCGCATAGATTATGCATCCCCAGCGGTGGGTTCTTGGGCATGTGGCCCCAGTTCTTGTTGGGAAGTAGTTTCTCATTGAAGAACGGGGACAAGTTGATGGTGTCGGCTCTCCCGTAGATGTTGCACACGTAGAAGAAGGCATTCTGCCACTCCTTGTCAGAATCCTTGATGGGTATCTTGGGGAACACCCCGTTCGGTCGAATTGAAATGATGGCAGCCCCACAGTTGGACATGGCCCCGGCCTTTGGCCCCTGCTGCTTGAGGAAGAAGAGGCGGCTCAATAGTTGGCTCCACCCCCAAGTAACCCTCGCAAAGGGTGAGGAAGCCCGAGAGCTGTAGCACGATATTCGCTACCAGATGGTGCGACTACAACCTGATGAAGGAGAGGAAGTAACGGAAGAAGGTTCTCACGGGGAGGTCGAGCCCCCGCTGGAAGTGTCTGTAGAAGACCACGCACTCGCCGTCCTGCGGCTGCAGATCCACCTCCTTCCCGAATACATGTGTGGTGACATCCTCCGCCGGCGGCAGATGCCAGGTGTCGCGGAGACGCTGGATGTCTGCGTCGGTGATGATGGATCCCGCCCACAAGCCCTTTGGCAGCGCCATCTACGGTACTCGGCAAAGATGCGAGGTGCGGAGGCGAGAAGGAGCTAGCATGGCCGGTGGGTGATTCGGGCAGCGCCTTGCTCTCCGGTGGGCGGCGAGCTCAAGAGTGGAGCACAGAGAAGAAGGACGAGGTGAGGTGTGCGTGTGTGAGCATTTTCGTCGCCCCCTCCCTCCTATTTTATAACCATGGCCGAACGTGGGGAAGTGGGATCGGTTCCGCCTGCTATTTCACTTCCCCGCATTGTGTGGGCACGATTCCCCCATGAATTAACTACATAGAGAAGTGGAACCGCCCACGGCGGACACAATAAATTCCTGCGCGAGGGCTGAGGGCGCGGTGTGGCGGGCCCCAGCCCACTGTTATGTCCCGTCGGGCTGTAACACCCCGAGACCGATGCGCCACGTGTATTCCAATTATTTGCTGTTGTTGCCTTGTATTTCTCTTGCGTGTTGCATCTTGCCATGTCATCACGTGCATTGCATCATCATGTTTTCAAAACTTGCATCCGTCCGGGTCCCCAGTTCTCCCCGTTGTCCGTTATGAGCCCATACACACTTGCACGCGCCCGCGACATGTCCCAAAAAGTATTTTATAAGTGGCCAGAAAATGTTCTCGGAATGGGTTGAAAGTTGGCATGCGGTGTTGTTTTAGTGTAGATAGGCCACCTGCCAAGTTTCATCGCATTCGGAGTCCGTTTGACGCCCCAACGGATAATTATAGCGACTATATAGTCGGTCAAATCGTCGGACGTTTTTGGTCTCTGAAAAATATTGCTGGGTTATCCCTCTTTTTCCTTCCTAGAACACCTATACAGTCCGCTATCAATCGCGAGGCCCCGAAACCCCTCCTTGCACAGTGCATTGACCCCCTCGCCAGCGCGTCCGAAAGCTGCCCCGAACCCGACCTGGGCAGTTGTCACCCTTGGACTCAGATCATCCCCAAACATCTACAATGTCACCGTTTTCTTACTTGGACTTCCTAGTCTATTTTTCTCGACCGCTTGATTTTAATTGGAGGGACGGATTAGCCCCTAAACTCTCCCTCTTTCCTTAAATAATACTCCCTAGTCTAAGTCTGGACATAACCCTAACTTCTTGGGGCTTGTCCCATTTCCCCGCCGCCACCTTCCAAATCGTCATCGGGATCCTCCCAGATCCAATCGAGCCAACCCAGAGTCGCCCCGCTCAAATCCCATAGCCTCGCTCCCAGCCTCCCGCAAGCAGAGCCCCGCTTCTCCCGTGCGCCTCCTCTGCTCGCACCTTGTCGGAGTTACGAGCACCGCCTCAGCAAGCCAACAACAACTCCAGGCCGGCGAACCTTAACGCCGAGCACTAGCAGGAACGGCCCCTCGTTTTCTTTTCTCTCCCTTCCCCTGGTTCTTCTCTTCTCTGAGCGTGATGTCTCCCTCTTCTCTGGTTCACAGGAACGCCATGGCCTTGGAGCTTGACCACCATCCCGTCTCCTGGATCCATTGCGCCTCAGGTCGTCCCAGGCCTTCCTCGCCCGGATAAGCCCAGTTCCGCCTCCTCCCTCGCTCCAGCTCCGCCGCTGCCCGCGTCTTTGCCAAGACCTGTCGCCGCGCCGCCTACATTGCATGAAGTTGCCGTGCCCAGTTCCTATGCCTCCTCTGCATGAGCACGGGAGCGCGCCCACTTCCTCCGGCCACCAGAGCCTCTGACCAGCCTCGCCGCGTGGACCTCCTCCCCCACCTGGCAGATCCGGCCTCACCTACCGGTCACCGCACCGTTCATCTTCGTCTAGCGCCGCTCCGCCATGGCGTCCTCTGTACCAAGCAGGACAGCAATGCCGAGCACACGATCTCGCCTGCCTGGGCCACTTACCACCGGCCCAGCTGCCAGGCCCAGCGGCGCCCGGCCTGCCTCTGCTTCCCCGACCTGGGCCATGGCCCATGGTGAGCTTCCCCCCCAGCATCTGCCACTGCCTTGGCCCATAGCCAGTTGCGGCATGCATAATGTTTTTCCCTTTCATGCAATTTATCTATTTATCCAGAGGTTTACCATTTTGCAGAAAAGTCCCTAAACTCCATGCATATTAAAACTCAACAACCGTGCATCATATGTAAAAACATTATATATATAAAATGCCTAGAAATTTTGTCTAGTTTCATTATATGCCACTTTCATCTATTTTTAAAATGTTTAAAATGTTTTTTGTTTAAATTTGCTTAAATAACTTGTTAAAATGCTTTAATTCATAACTAAATAACCGTAGCTCTGAACTTAACAAACTTTATATGTATTTGGGGTAGAAAAATGCCTAGTTTAACATGGTGCATTTATCTTGCATGTTTAAAATCTATAAAATATTGTTTAGGGCAGAACAGTACCAAATCCATATTCCGCACATGAGGATTTACCAGAATTGTTGTTTGTTTTTCTGGCCTCATTTAAACTTGTCTAGATATGTAGTTTTTCACATGCTTCACCTCTTGCCATGTTTAAGAACATTTAATATTGATGGGTACCTAAACGAGAGAAAACTAAATAATTTATTGGTGTTTCGTCAATATGCAATGGAGTTGCATATTGAGCTCCACTTAATTTGTAGGATTGCTTGTGCACTTTGCCATGCCATGCTTCTTTAAACCGGACATGCATCATACTTGGTTGTGCATCATGCCATGTTTATGTGATGGTTGTTTACCATGTTGTTTTCTTCTTTCTGGGTTGCTTCTCTCATTAGCTCCGGTTTCGTTCCGGGGTTGTGAGGATTCGTTCGACTACGTCCGTTTGTCTTCTTCATGGACTCGTTCTTCTTCCTTGCGGGATCTCAGGCAAGATGACCATACCCTCGAAATCACTTCTATCTTTGCTTGCTAGTTGCTCGCTCTTTTACTATGTGGCGATACCTACCACTTGCTATATCATGCCTCCCATATTGCCATGTCAAGCCTCTAACCCACCTTCCTAGCAAACCGTTGTTTGGCTATGTTACCGCTTTGCTCAGCCCCTCTTATAGCGTTGCTAGTTGCAGGTGAAGAAGTCCATGTTTGGAACATGGATATGTTGGGATATCATTATTATATCTTACTTACTTTAATGCATCTATATACTTGGTAAAGGGTGGAATGCTCCGCCTTATGCCTGGTGTTTTGTTCCACTCTTGCCGCCCTAGTTTCTGTCATACCGGTGTTATATTCCTTGATTTTGCGTTCCTTAAATGGTTGGGTGTTATGGGGACCCCTTGACAGTTCACTTTGAATAAAACTCCTCCAGCAAGGCCCAACCTCAGTTTTACCATTTTCCTCACCACCACCCACTTTTCCCTTGGGAGTCACGCTCCTGAGGGTCATCTTTATTTTAACCCCTCGGGCCAGTGCTTGTCTAAGTGTTGGTCCGAACCGGGCAACCTGCGGGGCCACCTCGGGGCAACTTGAGGGATGGTTTTACTCGTAGCTTGACCTATCTGGTGTGTCCTGAGAACGAGATATGTGCGACTCCTATCGGGATGTCAACACATTGGGCGGCTTTGTTGGTATTATTTTACCATTGTCGAAATGTCTTATAACCAGGATTCCGAGACTGATCGGGTCTTCCCGGGAGAAGGAATATTGGAGTCGTCCCAGTCGCCGGCCCATTCGCGTGCCATGAGGGTGCATACGGATCGGAGGCGCGCCGCGGCGGCGAGTGGAGCGAGGAAGATGCGGAGCAAGGGGGCCTAGGGACGGCGGTCCACAGCAGCGCTTCGGCAGGAAGAAGGGATGTGATGGCAGCAAAGAGAAGAGGAAGAAGAAAGGCAGCAACGAGAGAGGAGGGCGCGCGTGCGTTCTGCCGCCCCTCCTCCCCCTTCTTATAGCCCACTAGCGGAGGAGCCGAGGGGGCACGATGTGGGGGTCGTGGAATAAATTGCGCCCACTCCACCCACGACCCCGCGTTTACCGCATGGTAAATGCACGCATTGACTACTTGTAAGTGCAACCACCCTCCTCGGCCGCAGCGAATCTGCGTGGGTGCCGAGGCCTTGTAGTGGCGGGCCCCAGCCTACGGCGACGTCCCGTCACGCGCGTGGGCTGGCAGGCCGGCCTGGCCTGCTAGTGCTACATGGCGGGCAAGCAACGGGCGGCTGGCCTACCACTCGGCAGGTGTGCCACTCGGCCCCCACCATGACGTTTCAAATTCACCAGGAGGCCAGCCTGGTCATGGCCGGCTCCTAGCTGTCGGCGCCTCTAGAAGACGGACGAAGCAAGTTGACCAGACGACTCAGAGTAGGAAGATGTTGGGGCTCCTTGCCTTTTCAGCCACGGCACCCCACCAGCTTCGGGGACTACTGTCGAAGTAAATGACCACGGGTAGCCTCATCAGCCCTCCTGGCATTTCAAGACTTCTGGGCCAACTGCGCCCCTCACACCTCCCAGTTGAACGACTGCTTCCTTGAGCCGGTTGGTCCAAGCGGCCGGCTGCTAGAAGGCGGTAGGATACTAGAAGATGGCTATGAGGCGGCCGGCTTCCAGCAGGCAGCCCCTCGTGCCCTCAAAGTTTGCACCTACATAGCTATGATGGGACAGGGCATGGCTAAAGTGCGCCCTGCCACCCCCGAATCCTGGGCTAAGCGTGGCTACGGTACGGGCATACCTGGTGGACAACCCCACCCGACGAGGTACTGTAGCCACGTTACCCGTTACATCACCTACCACCTAGGGAGCTATGCTCCATGATGGCCTGTCGGTACAGCCCGCAGGCGGCGGGCCCTACCTGTCGGAGAGCCCTAGAAGGCGGCAGATCTCCAGAAGGCGGCGACGGGGGCAGGCCGCCTCCCACCAGGCGGCTCCCTCCCCCCTCAAAGTGTGTGTGCCATTAACCAGAGGAAACAGGGAGTGGCTATAGTGAATGTCCACCAGGTGGCGTTACTGTAGCCATGCTTCCCCCAACAAAGCATCCATCATCAATAGCAAGGCTGTAGTGCAAAGTGATCAACGAGACCCGCAAGCGGTGGGCGTGACCTGTCGTCCGAGTACACAACAGCTAGTGGGACCCACCAAGCGGCGGGCCCCAGTAGCCGGCAAAGAAGCTGGCTTTTGGAGAGACTGACGGCCGGGTCCTACACCCGGCAGGATTACCATTGTACCCCTGGGGGTAGGCCTATATAAACCCCCCATGCCACCCATGCAAAGGGTTCAGAACCTCAAGACACACACACACACACACAGAGAAAGGGGAAGTAGGGCTAGCCTTGTTCTTCTTCCTCCTCATGCTAAACAGCTCAAGGAGCAATCTTGTAGCTACCATTGTCGAGATAGTGATCATGCGGAGAGCCCGCAGAGCAAGACTAGGGGTATTATCTCCTAGGAGAGCCCCGAACCTGGCTAAGATCCGCAGGCATATGCGATCTTGCTCACACCCACTTCTACAGCCCAGCAACGTACTCTTGTCCCTGTCCATGATTAGCCATACTTTGGCATATGTTGCTTCACAACCCCAACACAAGTGTCATCTCCAGCTCAGGGTCTTGTCACTTCACTGTGAGGAGCAGCACGTAATAATTTGAGCCACGGGTAGTGATGACCCACAAGTATAGGGGATTTGTTGTAGCTCTTTTCGATAAGTAAGAGTGTCAAACCCAACGAGGAGCAGAAGGACATGACAAGTGGTTTTCAGCAAGGTAATGTCTGCAAGTGCTGAAATTGTAAGTAACAGAGTAGTTTGATAGCAAGATAATTTGTAACGAGCAAGTAGCGATAATAATAGAAAAGGTGCAGCAAGGTAGCCCAATCCTTTTGAGGCAAAGGACATGAAAAAACGGTCTCTTATGATAAGCAAATCGTTCTTGAGGGTACACGGGATTTTCATCTAGTCACTTTCACCATGTTGGCTTGATTTATGTTTGCTACTTTGATAATTTGATATGTGGGTGGACCGGTGCTTAGGTGCTATTCTTACTTGAACAAACCTCCTACTTATTATTAACACTCCAGCAAGCATCCGCAACTATGAGAAAAGTATTAAGAATAAATTCTAACCATAGCATTAAACTTTTGGATTCAATCGGTCCCTTACGGAATAGCACATAAACTGGGGTTTAAGCTTTTGTCGCTCTCACAACCCATCATCTAACTGCAACTCCACAACGCGTTCCATTAGGCACAAATATGGTGAAGTGTCATGTAGTCGACGTTCACATGACACCACTATGAGAAACACAACATACATACTTTCAAAATATCGAACACATATCAAGTTCACATGATTACTTGCAACATGATTTCTCCCGTGACCTCAAGAACAAAAGTAACTACTCACAAATGATAATGATGCTCAAGATCAGAGGGGTATTAAATAGCATATTGGATCTGAACATATAATCTTCCACCAAATAAACCATATATTAATCAACTACAAGATGTAATCAACACTACTAGTCACCTACAAGCACCAATCTATAGTTCTGGTAACAAGATTTTACACAAGAGATCAACCAGGGTTTGAGATGAGATGGTGCTATTGAAGGTGTTGATGGAGATTTCCCTCCCCAAGATGGGAGAGTTGTTGGTGATGATGACAATGATGATTTCCCCCTCCGGGATGGAAGTTCCCCCGGTGGAATCGCTCCGCCGGAGGGAAAAAGTGCTCCTGCCCAAGTTCCGCCTCGAGACGGCGACACTCCATCCCAAAATTCCTCTCCTTATTTTTGTAGGTCAAAATGACCTATATACCATAAGATGGGCACTGGAGGTCGGCCTGGGTGAGCACAACCCACCAGGGTGCGCCTGGGCTCCCTAGCGCGCCTAGGTGGGTTGTGCCCACCAGGTGGGCCCCCTCTGGTAGTTAGTTGCTCCAATATTCATCATATATTTGATAAAAAATCTCCGTGAAGTTTCATCTTGTTTGGAGTTGTGCAGAATAGGTGGCCTAACGTAGCTTTTCCACGACCATATTTCCAGCTGCCGGAATTCTCCCTCTTCGTGTATACCTTGCATATTATGAGAGAAAAGGCATTAGAATTACTCCAAAAAGCATTATTATGGATAAAAACACCATAAATAATAGTAAGAAAACATGATCCAAAATGGACGTATCAACTCCCCCAAGCTTAGACCTCGCTTGTCCTCAAGAGAAAAACTAAAAGCGAAAAACATGTCCACATTCTTAGAGAGAGAGGTGTCGATAAAAACAAAATACGGACATAGAAGCATCATGTTCATTATAATAACATCAACAAACTTAATCAGAAAACTTTTATCAAAGAACTTTTATCATATACTTCTGACGAATAAGTGACAATTCATCACACAATTGAAGTATAAAGAAAAAACTCTATTAAAAACCAACAAACTATGTTCTCAGTCAACTTTGCAACTACAAATTCATCATCTTTTCAAGAAGGGTCATGTATAGGATCCTTTAGGCAAGTCCACATACTCAACCATCATATAGTGTTCTATGATTGCTAACACTCACCACATACACATGAGCAAAACGTTTCAACTAGACACATAGGAAGATAGGGGCTTATAGTTTCGCCTCCCAACATATTCACCTCAAGGGTGATGTCAACAATAATAAGTCATGCTATCTATATTCAACTGTACATATGTGCCTAGATCTTTCCTCACCACAAGATGCTTGCCAAAGGAGAAAAATAAAAAGGAATAGAAGAAAAACTTTGACTCTTTACATAAAAGTAAAAGATAGGCCCTTCGCAGAGGGAAGCATAGGTTTCCATGCAATTATTTGTTTGTATGCTCAACCCCTTAGTGCAAAAGAATGTCACGTTGCATTACACCTTGTGATAGCGACCTTTATTATGCAGTGTGTTGCTTTTATTCTTCACCATCACAAGTTCGTGCAACGCTCAATTTTCTCTTACACTAAATGATCTCACAATCTTAGAAGCATTTTTATTTCCTTTTTGCACTGATGACAACTTACTTGAGGTATCTTGCTCAATCCCTGGGTAGGTATGGTGAAATCTTGAAAATAAGTTTTGGTTTTAAGTTTTTTTGGATGTGTATCTCTACTTAGTGCGGAATTTTTGGCTAGCAAAGATAGGGGCAAGCACCACATGTTAAAGGATCCATGGCAATATGACTTCTATGTGAATATAAACAAACATAAACCATTAAGTTGTCTTCCTTGTGCAATGTCAACAATTTTGGCATATAATATTTTGATAAGGGCTCACAATCACAAAAGATTTCTAGGATAGTATATTTATATGTGAGTCTTCTCTTCCCTTATTAATTCTTTCATGAGTTGCATCATTGACTAATGCTATGTTTGTCAATCTCTAATAAAATTTTCTACTTATACTTTTCCTTATGTGGTGTCATCACCTACCATGAGATTAGTATATGATCTTTTTGATTTATTTCCTTTCTTTTATTTATTTGCTTTATCTTTTTCTTTTATTTGCAACATGAAAGTAATGAAAGCAAAAACTCAAACTAAACTTTATTATATATCTTGCACACGATTACATGGATATATCACTAAGCAAACTCTCAAAGAAGAAAGGATCAAACTAAACTTTTATTCATCTAAAGCAAAAGATCGAACTAAAATAAGTAAATGCAAAAAGATAGTGGGATGATATGATACAGGGGCACCTCCCCCAAGCTTTGCGAAAGCCAAGGGGAGTGCCCATACCCGATACTCAATTCTCCTTTACTGATGAAGAAGATGGAGGTGGTGGTGATGAAGAGTTCTTGTCCTCGGGTTTCCATGGAAGTGGTCCACCATCATAAGAGGAGGAGTGAGTCTCATGGGTCGTGCAACTAGCAACCCAACTCATACCTTTAAACCTTGCCTCATATTCAAAGACTTGGTTTTGGAGGTCGTAGATCTGGCTTTGGAGGAAGTTGATTTTCTTGTTGAGGGTGAAGACGATGTCCTTCATGGGCTTGCCATACACCTTGAGATCACGGGAGAGATCCGTGATCATGAGGTGATTGGCATTGAGTCCACGCTCCACCACCCCCTTGCATCGAAAGACATCTTGTTCCATAACTTCAAGTCTGGCCTCCATTGTTCCCGTCCCCTTGGGACATGGCACATCGCGAAGGTGAAGCACCCCCTCATGCATCTGGATGGCCTGAGGGTGCTGCACCACCTCCTGCAGATATGGGTTGATGACGTTCTTGAAGAACTTGTCCTTGGAGGAGCTTGAAGCAGCCACGGTAGATGGGATCTGACAGAAAACAACAGGGAAAAGAAAACAGAAGATTTCTCCGTGATACGGTGGTTAACAGGTTCGGGAAGTATATATAGATTTTTTTATCTTGGGGGACAAGAAAACTATAGAAAAATGGAGTTCGGAAGGTGTCCCAGGTGGGCACAACCCACCTACGTGCCTGGCGCGCCCTGGTGTCTTGTGCCCACTATGGTACGCTTCCTGGTGTTGGGGAACGCAGTATTTCAAAAAAAAATCCTATGGTCACGCAAGATCTATCTAGGAGATGCATAGCAACGAGCGGGGGAGAGTATGCCCACGTACCCTCGTAGACCGAAAGCGGAAGCGTTATGAAATGCTGTTAATGTAGTCGAACGTCTTCGCGATCCAACCGATCAAGTCCCAAACACATGACACCTCCGTGATTTGCACACGTTCAGCTCGGTGACATCCCTTGTACTCTTGATCTAGGTAAGGCCGAGGGAGAGTTTCGTCAGCACGACGGCATGATGACGGTGATGATGAAGTTACCGACGCAGGGCTTCGCCTAAGCACTACAACGATATGACCGAGGTGGAATTCTGTGGAGGGGGCACCGCACACGGCTAAACAATCAACTTGTGTGTCTATGGGGTGCCCCCCTCCCCCTTATATAAAGGGGTGGAGGAGGGGGCCGGCTAGCCACCTTGGGCACGCCCCTAAAGGGGGAATCCTACTCCTACTAGAAGTAGGTTCCCTCCTTCCTAGTCCTACTAGGAGGGGGAACGAAGGGAGAGAGGGGAGGAAGGAAAGGGGGGCCGGCCCCCTCCCAATTCAGAATGGCTTAGGGGGGCGCCCCTCCTATTGGCCTTCTCCTCTCTCTTCCACTAAAGCCCATGTAGGCCCATTAAGCCCCCGGGGGGTTGCGCTAACCTCTCGATACTCTGGTAAGTTCCCGAACTCATTGGGAACCATTCATGTGTCCAAACATAGCCTTCCAATATATCGATCTTTATCTCTCGACCAGTTCGAGACTCCTCGTCATGTCCGTGATCACATCTGGGACTCCGAACTACCTTCGGTACATCAAAATACATAAACTCATAAGTGCTAAGCTAACGGATGGGTCAAGTCAATCACATCATTCTCTAATGATGTGATCCCCTTCATCAAATGAATAAGTTATGGAGAAAGCAATAGCAATAAACTAAGTTATGGGGAAAGCAATAGCAATAAACTAAACGATCATAGTGCTAAGCTAATGGATGGGTCAAGTCAATCACATTATTCTCTAATGACGTGATCCCGTTCATCAAATGACAACCATGTCTATGGTTTGGAAACTTAACCATCTTTGATTGACGAGCTAGTCAAGTAGAGGCATACTAGTGACACTTTGTTTGTCTATGTATTCACACATGTACTAAGTTACCGGTTAATACAATTCTAGCATGAATAATAAACATTTATCATGATATAAGGAAATATAAATAACAAACTTATTATTGCCTCTAGGGCATATTTCCTTCAGTCTCCCACTTGCACTAGAGTCAATAATCTAGATTACATTGTAATGATTCTAACACTCATAGAGTCTTGGTGCTGATCATGTTTTTCTTGTGAGAGAGGCTTAGTCACCGGGTCTGCAACACTCAGATCCGTATGTATCTTGCAAATCTCTATGTCTCCCTCCTTGACTTGATCGCGGATGGAATTGAAGCGTCTCTTGATGTGTTTGGTTCTCTTGTAAAATCTAGATTCCTTTGCCAAGGCAATTGTCCCAGTATTGTCACAAAAGATTTTCATTGGACCTGATGCACTAGGTATGACACCTAGATCGGATATGAACTCCTTCATCCAGACTCCTTCATTTGCTTCTTCCGAAGCAGCTATGTACTCCGCTTCACACGTACATCCCGCCACAACGCTCTGCTTGGAAATGCACCAACTAACAGCTCCACCATTCAATAAAAACACATATGGTTTGTGACTTAGAGTCATCCGGATCAGTGTCCAAGCTTGCATCAATGTAACCGTTTACGACGAGCTCTTTGTAACCTCCATAAAGGAGAAACATATCCTTAGTCCTTTTCAGGTATTTCAGGATGTTCTTGACCGCTGTCCACTCCTGGATTACTTTGGTATGTCCCTGCTAAACTAATAGCAAGGCACACATCAGAACAACTATTCTTTGGCATTCATCACAAGATAATACGAACTTACGGGCATCCTTGAAGAGGGTAGGCCAATAAAATCAAGATTGCAATACCTTGCGAGCAGTTCTATCTCCAGCATGATGTCCTCCATAAGCGTTAGAGTGACATTTCTGTAGGATTTGTCCCTGTTCATGCTCAGGTACACAACATCTAATAATACCATCTACTCCTTCTTTATAAAGATGTGGGTCATCCCAAAAGTAATGTATTAAATCATAGAAGAAGTTTTTCTTTTGTTGGTATGTAAAGCTAGGTGGTAAATATTTAGCAACTATGTAATTAGCATAATCAACATACCAAGGAGTATTATGAGCAAATTTATTGCAGATAACCGCTCACCAGGAAAACTATCATCAATAGGTAGTGGGTCATCAGGCACATTTTCAAGCCTAGACAAGTTATCAGCTACGGGGTTCTCAGCTCCTTTTCTATCAATGACATGAAAAATCAAATTCTTTTAACAAGAGAACCCATCGAATAAGTCTAGGTTTAGCATCTTTGTTTTCCATAAGATATTTAATAGCAGCATGATGGGTGTGAATAATTACTTTGGAATCAACAATATAAGGTCTAAATTTATCACAAGCAAACACCACTGGTAAGAATTCTTTTTCAGTAGTAGCATAATTTCATTGAGCACTGTCTAGAGTTTTACTAACATAATGAATAACATTCAATTTCTTATCAGCTCTTTGTCCTAGAACAGCACCAACAGCATAGTTACTAGCATCACACATAATTTCAACACGCAAGTTCCAATCTGGTGGTTGAACAATAGGTGCAGAAATTAAGGCTTTCTTGAGTGTTTCAAAGGCTTCTAACCAATCATCATCAAAAACAAAAGGAATATCCTTTTGCAAAAGATTCGTAAGAGGCCTAGAAATTTTAGAGAAGTCTTTGATAAATTTCCTATAGAAACCAGCATGACCTAAGAAACTACGAATACCTTTTATATCTTTAGGACATGGCATTTTCTCCATTGCATCAACCTTAGCTTTATCCACTTCAATACCTCTTTCAGAAATTTTATGACCCAAGACAATGCCTTCATTAACCATAAAATGGCACTTCTCACAATTCAAGACAAGATTTGTTTGTTCACATCTCTGCAAAACTTGATCAAGATTGCTTAAATAATCATCAAAAGACTTCCCATAAATAGAGAACGCGTACATGAAAACCTCAACAATCTTTTCACAAAAGTCAGAGAATATAGCAGTCATACATCTTTGAAAGGTAGCAGGTGCATTACATAAACTGAAAGGCATGCGTCTATAAGCATATGTTCCAAAGGGACAAGTAAAAGTGGTCTTTTCTTGATTAGGTTGAGAAACAGGTATTTGTGAAAAACCAGAATATCCATCAAGGAAGCAAAAAATGTGTGTGCTTAGATAATCTTTCAAGCATTTGATCAATAAAAGCTAGAGGGTAATGATCTTTTCTAGTTGCATTGTTTAATTTTCTAAAATCAATTACCATTCTATAGCTTGTCACAATTCTTTGTGGAATAAGTTCATTCTTATCATTAGGAACAACAGTTATACCTCCTTTCTTAGGGACACAATGAACAGGACTTACCCATCAACTATCAACTATAGGATAGATTATACCTTCTTCCAGAAGTTTTAAGATTTTCGTTCTTACCACTTCCTTCATTTTTGGATTTAACCGATGTTGGTGATCAACAACGGGTTTAGCATCAGGTTCCATATTAATTTTGTGCTGACATAGAGTGGGACTAATGCCCTTTAAATCATCAAGAGTATATCCAATAGCAGCTCGGTGCTTCCTTAGAACTTTCAAAAATCTTCCTTCTTCATGTTCTGAAAGGTCAGCACTAATAATAATAGGATATATCTTCTTTTCATCAAGATAAGCATATTTCAAAGTGTCTGGCAATTGTTTTAATTTAAACACAGGATCACCTTTAGGTGGAGGAGGACCTCCTAAAGTTTCAATAGACAAATTGTGTTTAAGCAGAGGACGTTGTTCGAAGAAAATCTTTCCTATTTCATTTCATGCATGCATATGTAAATCATTTTCATGGTCTAGCAAATTTTGTTCTAGTGAATCAGTAGGAGGCACAACAATAGAAGCAAGACCAATTAATTCATCCTTACTAGGCAATTTTTTTCATGAAGCTTTCTACTAAACTTGGAAAAATTAAACTCATGAGACTCATCACCAAAACTAACGCCGACAGTTTGTTTCTTACAATCTATTTTAGCATTAATGATGCTCAAGAAAGGTCTACCAAAGATAATGGGACAAAAGTCATCTTGTGGGGAACCAAGAACAATAAAATCAGTAGGGTATTTTATTTTCCCACACAAGACTTCACATCTCTAACAATCCCAATTGGTGATATAGTGTCTCTATTAGCAAGTTTAATAGTAACATCTATGTTTTCTATCTCTGCGGGTGCTATGTCATTCATAACTTCTTGATATAAGGAATAAGGAATAACACTCACACTAGCACCTATGTCACATAAACCATGATAACAGTAACCTCCTATTTTAACTGAGACAACGGGCATGCCAACAATAGCTCTATAATTATCTTTTTATCAGGTTTAGCAATTCTAGCATCTTCTTCATAGAAGTAAATAACATGCCCATTGTCACACCCTGATTTTCATGCCACAACACTTAAGCTAACAATCATGATAAAATGTGGTTTGACCAAAACTTTTGAGTGTTTTGGACCTTGCCTTGATTGGATTTTTGTCTGTTGTTTGCAAGTGCTCTAAAAATCAAATAAATCCTCCAACTCCTATACTTCATCTCCTTGCTCCAAACTCTTGAACCAATGATCATGCCATGTGTATAGGGCATAAAAATAATTTCTTGCAAAATAATTTGGCAAAATAGTATTTTCAAAAATTAGTTTTCCAAAAACCCCCTGAATTGAGGTTTGCACTGCAAGTACCTAATTAAGGGCAGTAAAAATCTTTCCAAAAATATATTTGACTCCTATTAGATATACGATACCCACAAACCACAAAAATATAATTTTAAAAGTTATTTTCCTATTTTATTTAAAAGCTTTTTCTTAAGGCCAGAAATGGTCTTTAATGGGGAAAAATTATTTTATTGTTTCACAAATATTTGAGAAAAAATCAGGGAAACTCAGTGGACATATAATTTTCCATATATATGAGTTTAAACACATGGTCATGTTCAAAATATTGGACAAAACCTCCCAAAACCATTTCTGCCCATTTCAAAGATTTGAAATATTTCTATAGGAAATATTCCCCAACAATTCCAAGAAAATTCTAGCATGTAACATATGACATGTTTGATGATCTTGACAAGTCTCATGTCACGGAGAACAGTATAACCCCATGAAACCCTCTCAAAACCACTTCTGTCCTTTTTCAAGTTTGAACAACTTTGCACTGTCAAACATGTCCAAATGCTCTCAAACTTGGTGCACATGCTCAAATGGTGTAATAATGCATCTAGACCAAATGGCACAAGTTGGAGAGAATGTTATCTTGATCAAAGTGCCCCAAAACCCTCTCTGTCCAGAACCAAATTTGAACAAGTTTACATTGGCAACTTTCTCATTTTGATCTCAACTTTTGTGGACATGTTCAGAACCTCAAACGATGACATTACACTAAGTGGTGCATCAAGGAGAATAGATTTGCATGACTAAATCTTGGAAAGTCTATTTATGTTGATTTCTAGGGTTTACCAAAGTTACACTGGCTACTTTGCCCAAATGAGCTCAAACTTGGTGGAACATCATACTTCTATGTGCCATTCCATCTTGTTAATTCTCATAGAAAGTGGAATTAATTTTCTTGCCCAAACCAACAACAAACACCTTCTGCCATTTTCCCAAAATCATCATTTTGACCTCTTCCACTAATCTCCATGAGCCCAAGTTTTTACAACAGCTGCCCCAGGTCACCTTCTACCTCCAGTAAGTCTTGCCAGCTCTCAGATCAATCATGGAATAGGGTAAAAACCCCATTTGCCTCTCTAGACAGCCCCTTTCTGTCTCTCCCTCAACCTCTCTCCTCTCCTAGGGGCTCTCCAGAGCATCCAATGCTTCCTCCCCTTTCTTTGCTACCCCCTAGCACTACTGGACACAAGTGGCCGCGCCCACTTCCCCCTTTTTTATGCCATGGCATGCCAAAGGCGTGCTCCAGAGCGCGCTACAGTGCTCCCATGCACTGTAGCTGCTCTCTGCCCAAGCCACCTGACCACCTCGAGCCTCCCCCTCGCGCCAGTCGAGGTGCCTCGACGTCCGCAACACTCCACCATGCTGTCCCCCTCCTTCCCCTCTCTCTCTCACCCCCTGAGGTGTGCGCCAGACGCCGCCTAGCACGGCCAATGCATGCGCCCATGCCAGGGACCCCCTCGAGATCGCCCTGCTCCTCCTCTCTCTTCCTGGCGCCCTACTCAATGCTCACTAGCGCCGCAGACAGCCCCGAGCCTCCTCCCGTGGCCACCACGGCCATTTCCGCGGGTGCCCGTAGGCCACGTCCATGGTGAGCCATGGCCTCGCCATATAGAGCCTCCCCAGGCCTCCCTCTGGATCCCCTTCGCCCTCTATCCCCTCCCAACAACCCACAGGACGAAGCCAAACCTCTCCCCGAGCCCTCCATCGCTCCCCATGGCCGGAGCCGAGCCGCTGGACTCCGCCTAAATTCGCGCCCACCTCTCCTCCTCCTTCCCTCTGGACCGCACTAGAGCACCACCACCATCACCGCGAGGCCCTCCCGTGCTTCTCCCTCTCCTCCCCATGGTTGTTCCGTCGAGTTCCTTCACCACTGCCAGCCTCGCCCACCACAGCCGATGGTGCGCTCGCATCCGACCACCCATGCGGACATGGCGCACCTCGGCAGATGCGTCTGGGCCTCCTGAACCCGCTGGTGTGCTGGGCATCACCGGAGATGGCCGGTGACGCTGGGGAGAACGCCGGCACCCGCTCGGCCTCGCCTCCCCTGCCTCTGCTCTGTTCGAGCGGGAGGTAGGAGATGACCTGAGCATCGGGCCCCGCTCGTCAGCGACCCGGTGGGTGGGCCCCGCCCGTTTAAGTGGAGACGGGCCGGGAGCAGACCCGCTTCACGCGCAGCGAAGGCGTACTCCACTCGTGGCGCCTTCGACGTCGCCTCTGCCACCCGCGCAGCTGAGCCGCTAGGGCGGCCCACTGCTATCTCCCGCCCAGTGCGCAGGATAAGGGTAAACCCCTTTTCCCCTTTTCTTTTTCTCTCTCTGTAACTTATAAAATCCACAAATAATTCAAATGATATCCAAATTTAATGATTCAAATTTCTAGTGACTCTATAAATAATTCCCTACCTCATAGAGGAGCTTGCATATTTTTCTAGAGAACTTTCCTTCACATTTATTTAGTAAATCCCAATTTTCTTAATTCTATGATAAACTTTAGAAAATCACAAATAGCCCATTTTTGATCCAAATGCCATGATTAAAATCTATATATGCTTCTAAGTTCATACTTAGTTTATGAGCATTTTTATTAATACTTTCTGTACCACACAAAATAATGAGCCATTTCTTCATATTTGTCAACTTTGTTAATTCATAGGAAAATCATTTGAACTCCAAATCCAGTGAAACCAACTCCTAGATGCTTCTAAAATCATGTTTTGTTAAATGGATGCATTTGCTCATTTTTCAAAAATATGTTTCTCTACACTTCTTGCAAATCCATAAACCCCTTGATTCCATCATATCAAAATGTTTAGAAATATCCACTGACCCAATTCCAGTGAAACCACTCTGGTTAATTTTCATATAATCAGAGATGTCCTAGAAAAGTCAAATTAATATTTTTAGAGCACTTTTATTTTCTGCCTTGTTGTGTTGCTTACTATGATTGTTTCCGACGTTAGTTGACGAAGTAGACAAGATACTCGGAGATGGACCAGAAGATTTGAAGAATCTGATGAACCAGGCAAGCAGCCCTTTGACCATGTCTATGAAACCCTTTTTATGCATGACATATAGCATCATATTGTTGTTGCAACGGAATCATGATGAGGTGGAACCACTTTGATGGTTGCCTCCGTTACTTCCTCGTTGATACTTGCATTGTGCATGACCCTACCTCCTTATGAGGGTTATGCCGGTGGGAGTAGATAGGATGCTAAAGTAGTTGATATGCAAAAAGGGACGGGAATAAGCATGGTGATGGAGACAAAGTATTTTTCAAAGGACTTTTCGACAACCCTGTTGGGTGCCACTTATGCCCGAGGGAGATGATGAGTTGGGTAACCACTTGATGATGAAGTGGTGTACCGAGGCAAGTGTGCGTGTTGTTTTTCAAAACGGATTGGTTTAAGTTGCGACCGTTATTCCAACCTTACATGCGCAACCACTCTACCATTGTATGGGAAAGGGCATTATTGATTACCTAGGCCGATACTAGCTTCGAGCCCGCATTACTAGTGACAGGAGAGTTGTTGGTGCGCTCTCTCGGGACGGGGTCGTGCCAGGTAGGGTGACCATGACTGTTTTCACAGGGCACCGGATACACCGTTGTGTCCCCTCTGGATGATACGATCTCGAGTGAGTCTCGTATGATGTACATCGTGAGGATACGGAACAACAAGTGGACTCCATGTTAGTGTCGTCTAGGGAAACATAGTGATCGGGTGCTTACCCCGGGTACTTGAGGTACCGCGGGTCGTGGATGACATGGAAGTTCCCCGGATCTTGTGGGTAAAGTGTGCAACCTCTGCAGAGTGTAAAACTATTCGAATAGCCGTGTCCACGGTCAAGGACAGTTGGGTAACCTCTCTTGGGCTACGTCCACATGTTTACAAACCAGTGTGTGTTTGGATAAGTGGGGAGAACTACTTGGGTCAAGTCAAAGGACTTGACATGATTGAGTTGGGTTGATGCCCACTCTATTTATGTTGATATCTGTAACCTGTCCTCATGGTTAATTGAATTCTCCTGATGCATGTCTTACAAGTTGTTGAACATGTCATTGCACTCAAAACTAGCTTTCTGCAAAAATTTACCTATATCATGCATTGTTGTATCTTGAACCAAAACATGGGTTGCTTGCGAGTACATTCAAAGTACTCATTGGCTTGCCACTGGTTATTTTATTGGCCAGGCATGAAAGACAAGATATATTGAAGAGTTCTTTGGTGACGATCGTGCGAGCTAGGACGCTTCCCAGTCAGAATGCCTGTGGGGTTAAGGCAGATGGCATGGGTCCAAGTTGTTATTGAAGATTTCCGCTGCGATGATACACTCAAGACTTGACCATAATGGTCCTACTTGTGTAAAATGGTATGTATGGATGTAAGACTCTTGTTATTCAGCTTCTGTGTGTTCAGTGAGCATTGATCTCTGGGATCACTGTACACGTGCATTCGGTGATCACGACTTATGAGTCGGGGTCCCCACAGAGCTGGTATCAGAGCCATCCTGACTGTAGGAAGCCTTAGTTAGCATGGTCGTTAGATAGGGTAAAATTATTTCTAAAACTATTACTAGTTTTCGAAACTATCTATACTTCTCTTCCCTTCTCAGTTTTTCAAAAACTAAGGTATACTTTCCCCATCGATATCTTCCCTTCAAAACTATTGCAAACGGTCGCTAGCACCCTCAAGGCCCTGACCACGAGATTCCTTGTAATTCTCGTGGATAGCCTAGAAGGAGTACACATTGCCAAATACTCACCCACCTCTTCTGAACCCAAGATTCGTGACACCACAACAAGACGATGCCAACAGAAGATACGCCTTTGAAGAATGAGGACATGAAGACCCAGAGGATGGTGACACCTTTGAATTTGCCCCAGGATGATGCAACCTTGTCCTATGATGATCAGGGCATAAGATATGCAAGACCATAATAGACATCTCTAATAGAGCAATCATGTCCTTACCGTTGTTGTATCGGCAACCACCAGTGGATGAGAACCTCGCCATTTGGCCTGCCTCACTATAGTGAGTAGGAAAACGGTTCTCTTCATCCCCCTCTCTTGGTGTCGATGTTTTCATCAACGTATCCGACATGTTGGACCTCTACTATGCCTTGTTAATATCATTGCATAAGGGATTACCTACCTGGTACTATCGACGCCTTAGAAGGCAAAAGGGGTCGTCATGATTAAGAAGACAACAGAAGACCGAGTCAATGCCTGCTACGAGGAGCCACCTTCACCCCATCACTTCAAAAGGCGAGAAGTTGTTGAAGACTCTTCAGGATCAACCCAGATCGTTTCATCGAACAACTACAAGAGACGTAGCAACACCTGAGGAAAACTTAGAAGACTGCACGAGGCACAAGGCACGACTACTGAGTCCGAGAACCCCTAGGGTAGGATGAGTTGTGTACCCCCCTATGCGCAGTCGAGTCCGTATGATGGTTCGAATAGAACCATGATTGTGTGTTGCTTGTTTTGATTTGATTGTGTTTTGATATCAGCCACCCTTTTGCCCTAGGCAACTAGTACGCGGCTATATCACCTGCCTTATTTTATTGTTTGTGTTTGGCCCTTTCAGCCCTTGTTTGTTTGCACTTGCACCATAGAACCCCCTTTAGGCATTCCCCTCCTCTATGCTACTTTTCCCTCTCATCTCTCTCCTCAACTGAAGACCAGCAAGACAAGCTACACCAAGGATTCTACCTCGGCAACCAACTAGCAATGAAGACATCTGCTACAATCTCCACGACCAAGTGCAACCCCGTAGAATTATGTTTAACCCTCCAGACTAGAAACCCATTCCTAGATCCTTCAAGACTTCACAAGATACCCCATATTGAATCTTTAACCATGTGTTTGACCCACAGAAATGCAAGAGAACCAGTTAAGCCTCCGTAACCTTGCTTATCACTAGGCTCATTATGGAACTAGTGGACGTAGTGAGCAAGCACATTGTCACCCTAATATAGCACAAGAACTGACGATACCATAAGGAAGACCAATTTGAGGATATAGGAATAGAGGACAAATGACTTCATGAGTTTGTATCAGTGACCCTGAGGAATTATCTGAGACATTGGTATATCATGAGTGATTATTGGATTTGGCCTATACGAGATGATGCTTTCGATGGTATAAGGTTATTTGTTTGAAGGACTAGATAGACTATTGGCATCTCAGAAGCCGGGCTCAAGGATAAGATGATAAATGTTCACTAGCACCATAGAATCCTTGAAACCCTTAAGCCCTACCAAGCTACAACATGGTTGGATCATGACCATGGGTCTTAACTCTAGATCGAGAACACCTTGGACCATACTCAACCATGACCACCACCAATACCCTCATCCTACTTTATGTAGCCTGTGAACAAAGTCTTCATGGAGTACTTAGACAAGATAGTTGTCATCATCATTTGGTGACCTACTTGTCTACCCGAAGACGAAAGAAGAGCCGTTCAGCTGGTCAAGGAACATTTGAAGACCGCCATGCCAAGGAGGAATAACTATACCAACCACCATCGTCAAGGAGTGAACTTTCTCGTCGAAGACTAGGTGTATCTGCAAGCCACTTCTCTCAAGAGAACCAAGCATTTTCATGTCAAGAGAAACTCACACCAAGATTTATTGGCCTTACCCAAGATCACTGCAAGATGAAGAATAGGCGGCTGCCAGCTGGAGTTACCACCTGAGTTACCCACTATGCACAATGTTTTCCCACACATCACAACCCTAGAAGTGTTTCCAACTTCTTGATAAGCCCGATCTCTACGAGGACATCGATCACTGAGCCATCGACCTCCATCCCAATATGACCTAAGCGAGAGACCCCAATTGCAATCTGGATCAAGCAGAACGTCATACACGAAGCCACACCATCAAGTACTTCAAGGTTCAATGGAGCACCATTCGGAAGAAGAAGTAGTATGGGGATGTGAAGACTATCCCATATCCAAGTTTCCATATTCCTTTCCACACCTGGTTTGGGAATCTCGGGGACGAGATTCTTGTAAGGGGGGTAGGTCTGTCACACCCTAATTTTCATGCCACAACACTTAAGCTAACAATCATGATAAAATGTGGTTTGACAAAAACTTTTGAGTGTTTTGGACCTTGCCTTGATTGGATTTTTGTCTGTTGTTTGCAAGTGCTCTAAAAATCAAATAAATCCTCCAACTCCTATACTTCATCTCCTTGCTCCAAACTCTTGAACCAATGATCATGCCATGTGTATAGGACATAAAAATAATTTCTTGCAAAATAATTTGGCAAAATAGTATTTTCAAAAATTAGTTTTCCAAAAACCCCCTGAATTGAGGTTTGCACTTCAAGTACCTAATTAAGGGCAGTAAAAATCTTTCCAAAAATATATTTGACTCCTATTAGATATAGGATACCCAGAAACCACAAAAATATAATCTTAAAAGTTATTTTCCTATTTTATTTAAAAGCTTTTTCTTAAGGCCAGAAATGGTCTTTAATAGGGAAAAATTATTTTATTGTTTCACAAATATTTGAGAAAAAATCAGGGAAACTTAGTGGACATATAATTTTCCATATATATGAGTTTAAACACATCGTCACGTTCAAAATATTGGACAAAACCTCCCAAAACCATTTATGTCCATTTCAAGGATTTGAAATATTTCTACAGGAAATATTCCCCAACAATTCCAAGAAAATTCTAGCATGTCACATATGACATGTTTGATGATCTTGACAACTCTCATGTCATGGAGAACAATATAACCCCATGAAACCCTCTCAAAACCACTTCTGTCCTTTTTCAAGTTTGAACAACTTTGCACTGTCAAACATGTCCAAATGCTCTCAAACATGGTGCACATGCGCAAATGGTGTAATAATGCATCTAGACCAAATGGCACAAGTTGGAGAGAATGTTATCTTGATCAAAGTGCCCCAAAACCCTCTCTGTCCAGAACCAAATTTGAACAAGTTTACATTGGCAACTTTCTCATATTGATCTCAACTTTTGAGGACATGTTCAGAACCTCAAATGATGACACTACACTAAGTGGTGCATCAAGGAGAATAGATTTGCATGACTAAATCTTGGAAATTCTATTTCTGTTGATTTCTAGGGTTTACCAAAGTTACATTGGCTAATTTGCCCAAATGAGCTCAAACTTGGTGGAACATCCTACTTCTATGTGCCATTCCATCCTGTTAATTCTCATGGCAAGTGGAATTAATTTTCTTGCCCAAACCAACAACAAACACCTTCTGCCATTTTCCCAAAATCATCATTTTGACCTCTTCCACTAATCTCCATGAGCCCAAGTTTTTACCACAGCTGCCCCAGGTCACCTTCTACCTCCAGTAAGTCTTGCCAGCTCTCAGATCAATCATGGAATAGGGTAAAACCCCCATTTGCCTCTCTGGACAGCCCTTTTCTCTCTCTCCCTCAACCTCTCTCCTCTCCTAGAGGCTCTCCAGAGCATCCAATGCTTCCTCCCCTTTCTTTGCTACCCCCTAGCACTACTGGACACAAGTGGCCGCGCCCACTTCCCCCTTTTTTATGCCATGGCATGCCAAAGGCATGCTCCAGAGCGCACTACAGTGCTCCCACGCACTGTAGCTGCTCTCTACCCAAGCCACCCGACCACCTCGAGCCTCTCCCTCACGCCAGTCGAGGTGCCTCGACGTCCGCAACACTCCACCATGCTGTCCCCTCCTTCCCCTCTCTCTCTCACCCCCTGAGGCGCGCGCCAGACGCCACCCAGCTCGGCCAATGCATGCGCCCATGCCAGGGACCCCCTCGAGCTCACCCTGCTCCTCCTCTCTCTTCCTGGCGCCCTACTCAATGCTCACGAGCGCCGCAGACAGCCCCGAGCCTCCTCCCGTGGCCACCACGGCCATTTTCGTGGGTGCCCGTAGGCCACGTCCATGGTGAGCCGTGGCCTCGCCATATAGAGCCTCCCCAGGCCTCCCTCTGGATCCCCTTCGCCCTCTATCCCTCCCAGCAACCCACAGGACGAAGCCAAACCTCTCCCCGAGCCCTCCATCGCTCCCCAGGGCCGGAGCCGAGCCGCCGGACTCCGCCTAAATTCGCGCCCACCTCTCCTCCTCCTTCCCTCTGGACCGCACTACAGCACCACCACCATCACTGCGAGGCCCTCCCATGCTTCTCCCTCTCCTCCCCGTGGCTGTTCCGTCGTGTTCCATCACCACCGCCAGCCTCTCCCACCACGGACGATGGTGCGCTCGCATCCGACCACCCCTGCAGACATGGCGCACCTCGGCAGATGCGTCTCGACCCCCTGAACCCGCTGGTGTGCTGGGCATCACCGGAGATGGCCGGTGACACTGGGGAGAACGCCGGCACCCTCTCGGCCTCGCCTCCCCTGCCTCTGCTCTGTTCGAGGGGGAGGTAGGAGACGACCTGAGCACCGGGCCCCACTCGTTAGCGACCCGGTGGGTGGGCCCCGCCCGTTTAAGTGGAGACGGGCCGGGAGCAAACCCGCTTCATGCGCAGCGAAGGCGTACTCCGCCCGTGGCGCCTTCGACGTCGCCCCTGCCACCCGCGCAGCTGAGCCGCTGGGCCGGCCCACTGCTATCTCCCGCCCAGTGTGCGGGATAAGGGTAAACCCCTTTTCCCCTTTTCTTTTTCTCTTTCTGTAAATTATAAAATCCATAAATAATTCAAATGATATCCAAATTTAATGATTCAAATTTCTAGTGACTCTATAAATAATTCCCTACCTCATAGAGGAGCTTGCACATTTTTCTAGAGAACTTTCCTTCACATTTATTTAGTAAATCCCAATTTTCTTAATTCTATGATAAACTTTAGAAAATCACAGATAGCCCATTTTTGATCCACATGCCATGATTAAAATATCTATATGCTTCTAAGTTCATACTTAGTTTATGAACATTTTTATTAATACTTTCTGTACCACACAAAAAAATGAGCCATTTCTTCATATTTGTCAACTTTGTAAATTCATAGGAAAATCATTTGAACTCCAAATCTAGTGAAACCAACTCCTAGATGCTTCTAAAATCATGTTTTGTTAAATGGGTGCCTTTGCTCATTTTTCAAAAATATGTTTCTCTACACTTCTTGCAAATCAATAAACCCCTTGATTCCATCATATAAAAATGTTTAGAAATATACACTGACCCAATTCCAATGAAACCACTCTGGTTAATTTTCATATAACCAGAGATGTCCTAGAAAAGTCAAATTAATATTATTAGAGCACTTTTATTTTCTGCCTTGTTGTGTTGCTTACTATGATTGTTTCCGACGTTAGTTGACGAAGTAGACAAGATACTCGGAGATGGACCAGAAGATTTGAAGAATCTGATGAACCAGGCAAGCAGCCCTTTGACCATGTCTATGAAACCATTTTTATGCATGACATATAGCATCATATTGTGTTGCAACGGAATCATGATGAGGTGGAACCACTTTGATGGTTGCCTCCTTTACTTCCTCGTTGATACTTGCATTGTGCATGACCCTACCTCCTTATGAGGGTTATGCCGGTGGGAGTAGATAGGATGCTAAAGTAGTTGCTACGCAAAAAGGGACGGGAATATGCATGGTGATGGAGACAAAGTATTTTTCAAAGGACTTTTCGAAAACCCCGTTGGGTGCCACTTATGCCCGAGGGAGATGATGAGTTGGGTAACCACTTGCTGACGAAGTGGTGTACCGAGGCAAGTGTGTGTGTTGTTTTTCAAAAAGGATTGGTTTAAGTTGCGACCGTTATTCCAACCTTACATGCGCAACCACTCTACCCTTGTATGGGAAAGGGCATTATTGATTACCTAGGCCGATACTAGCTTCGAGCCCGCATTACTAGTGACGGGAGAGTTGTTGGTGCGCTCTCTCGGGATGGGGTCGTGCCAGGTAGGGCGACCATGACTGTTTTCACAGGGCACCGGATACACCGTTGTGTGCCCTCTCAGATGTTACGATCTCGAGTGAGTCTCGTATGATGTACATCATGAGGATACGGAACAACGAGTGGACTCCATGTTAGTGTCGTCTAGGGAAAGATAGTGATCGGGTGCTTACCCCGGTACTTGAGGTACCGCGGGTCGTGGATCACACGGAAGTTCCCCGGATCTTGTGGGTAAAGTGTGCAACCTCTGCAGAGTGTAAAACTATTTGAATAGCCGTGTCCACGGTCAAGGACAGTTGGGTAACCGCTCTTGGTCTACGTCCACATGTTTACAGACCAGTATGTGTGTTTGGATAAGTGGGGAGAACTACTTGGGTCAAGTCAAAGGACTTGACATGATTGAGTTGGGTTGATGCCCACTCTATTTATGTTGATATCTGTAACCTGTCCTCATGGTTAATTGAATTCTCCTGATGCATGTCTTACAAGTTGTTGAACATGTCATTGCACTCAAAACTAGCTTTCTGCAAAAATTTACCTATATCATGCATTGTTGTATCTTGAACCAAAACATGGGTTGCTTGCGAGTACATTCAAAGTACTCATTGGCTTGCCACTGGTTATTTTATTGGCCAGGCATGAAAGACAAGATATATTGAAGAGTTCTTTGGTGACGATCGTGCGAGCTAGGACGCTTCCCAGTCAGAATGCATGTAGGGTTAAGGAAGATGGCATGGGTCCAAGTTGTTATTGAAGATTTCCGCTGCGATGATACACTCAAGACTTGACCATAATGGTCCTACTTGTGTAAAACGGTATGTATGGATGTAAGACTCTTGTTATTCAGCTTCTGTGTGTTCAGTGAGCATTGATCTCTGGGATCACTATACACGTGCATTCGGTGATCACGACTTATGAGTCGGGGTCCCCACACCCATCTACATTTTCTTCGAAGAGATCTTTAACCATAGCAATACTAGATTCTACTTGAATTTGTTCATCAGGTTTAGTTGTTCTAATATAGCTTTTATTAACCATAATTGAAACTTTAGCATGTTCCTTTATGCTAACAGGGAAAGGTGGTTTCTCAATATAAGCAGAAGGAACAACTGGATCAACATTGTAAAGTATAATTTCTTATTTAACTAGTACCGGTTCTTTGATTTCTTCTCTAATAGGTGGGTTATATTTAAACCACATCTCTTTAGGGAGATCAACATGAGTAGCAAACGATTCACAAAAGGAGGCTACTATCTCAGAGTCAAGTCCATATTTAGTGCGAAACTTTTGAAAAGCATCGTTATCCATAAAAGATTTAACACAATCATACTTAAATTTAATAGCTGACTCTTTACCTTTGTCGAGTTCCCAATCTTCAGAGTTGCATTTAATTCTTTCCAAAAGATCCCACTGGAATTCAATAGTCTTCTTCGTAAAAGAACCAGCAAAAGAGGTATCGAGCATGGTTTGATCATTACGAGAAACCCAAGCATAAATGTTCCGGATAATAATTTCTCTTGAGAGCTCATGATTGGGGCATGAATATAAAATTGACTTAAGCATCACCCAAGCTGGAGCGATACTTTCTCCTTCACGAGGCCAAAAAATATATATATAATTCCGATCGCGATGAACTAGATGCATAGGATAATTTTTTTGAGGGAACTCCAATTTCAATCGATTCCAATTCCAAGATCCAATATCATCACATAGCCTATACCATGCCAATCCTTTTCCCTTCAAAGATAAAGGGAAAATCTTTTTAATAACTTCATCTCCGGGTAAACCTTCAAGCTCAAACAATCCACAAATTTGCTCTACATATATCAAGTGCATATCAGGATATTCGGTTCCATCTCCTGCATAAGGATTAGCTAGCAGTTGTTCTATCATACCCGAAGGAATTTCATATTCAATATTTTCAGTAGGTGCATCGGAGCTGAGTCCGCGAAGTGGCTTCGTGCGTGTGGGGGACGGAAGCCATCCCGCGGGGGGCGCTAGGTCTGATAGGACGACCTTGTCCTCAGTGTGTGACCTCTGTGGCAACCGTCCGCTCCCCACTAGCTTCTTCGTTGACATGTGGTCCCGTTCAAACATGTTAGTGAGACGACAGCGAGTCCTTTTGTACAATTTCCGAACGGATGTCTATGTAGGCCGGGGCGCCTCTTCGTGTACTGTGGAAACCATCCACCGCCTCTTCGCCTTTCCCTCTCGATTTGGAACTACTATCGCATGCTCTTCCTCCCTCCATTTGCCTTCACCCTTCCTTCTGCCACTGTTCGATCGTCTTCTCCATGGAAGAGAACTATGAAGATGTTGCTACCTTCGACAAGCTTGTTGCCATCCTTACTTCCACGCCTCAATGGATATTGCTCAAAAATCAATTTCTGTACACGGATGAGTACTGTGATGCAATTCAATACGAGGGTCTTCTGTTTGCTGCCACCACTCGTGGCATTGTTTTCACATGGAATCCTGATGCTTTTGGTATGTTTGTCTTCCACCGTAAATATAATTGTTTCATCGACATGCATGTGGGTTAGCTAGTTCCCCTTTACTAATTAACCTTCTTGTGTTTCCAAGGTCCTTTGAACAATCCACCACCTATACTTGAAAAAATTTATAACCAAGGGGAAGATGACGACGATGATGATCACGAGCATGAGGACCCATATACTCAGTGGCGCCTAGCAACTTATTCCGATGGATCATCTCTTCTTGTTTGTATACAGGGCACGACTGATGTTACTAAGGAAGCAGGTGTTATCTCCCATGGTCGCACTCTCCGGACCTATTCCAACATCTGTTGAAAGGTATTCGGGAAGTATACTACTGTGCTAGCACCAACACATTCTCCCTGGTTTAGTATTGATAATCTTGGAGGAAACTCTCTCTTCCTTGGACAAAACTATCCAATGATGGTGAAAGGCGATCGAGCTGTTGTTGACACAACATAACTACCATTTATGGTTCCCTATCGTGTCTATCACAATATGCGTCCTGATATAGGCCGGTTCAGCCTGGATGATCAGTCCTGCATTGGTCTCGAGGTTGACAATAGCTATCCCTTCCCAGAGGCTTACCTATGGTTCAAAGAAAGCGTTTCCAACACGGAGGATTGGTTGAGCTGAAGTTCATTTCATTGCTTGTTATTTGTTGTGTGATGAAAACTTTAGTATTTACTAGAATGTTTTGTTGGAACTAATCTATAATCCAACATGTATCCTCGTTGTCTTTGTGATTTGATGACTTGTTGTATGTAATGAATGGTACATTTGCATATGCATGTCATAAACTCAATTTAAGAATGGTTTTTAACTCACTTCTTGGAGTGTTAGTGCCGTAGTAGTATAGCAAGCATCTGGTTATATGAAGTTGCCACATCACATAGAGCCAACCAATATTGGAGTATGGTAGCACAATAGTTAGTTCTAGTTAGATCAAGTAGAGCTAGGTGTCGCACGGAGGCCGAGAAATATGGTGATAGCATGACTGCATGAGGTGGGCTTGTACGTAGTATGATCTAGGCACATGGCTTGCCATGTTTCCTACTCCTCCGGTCTAAATGTGGAGAAGATTTGGTCGAGTTCTTCCTCCTTTTGCTGACACATGGGACATCCAGCATCCAAGTCGTGTCATGCAATAAAAATGGAGTGCTAGTTGAAGCCATGTGATGTGCATCTTGGGTTAAACTGTTCTCTTGAGTAACTCCAAAAGCGGCCACCGAATATCTTTATTGGATTTGTTTTTCATCACCAGCGCGTCGAGGTGAAAGATGTGCAGGTTCAGTGGGTCCTCTTTCGTTTTCACTGACATGTGGGACCGCATGTGAGCAAACAGACGATGGGCTCCGCACGTCTGCTGGCTGGCTGAGAAGAGAGATAGAGGAGGGCTGAGCACGGATTCCAGGAAATTTGTTCTACGTAACCAGCACCTCAATATAGTGGGGTGGCATGGGCCATAACTAGCATTCACGTCTAGCAGTACGGCACATGCCACCCACACGAGTCCCATCTGACACCAATTTTCTTGGAGTCCATGCTACAGCCATCTCTTCTCCCTCCAGTTTTCTCAGCCATCGCGCGGTGGGTGGGGTGGGGGTTTGCCGATAGTCGGTTTGCTCAACTGCGGTCCCACTTGTAAGTGAAAAAGCAACACGGCACACATTCCCCCTTGAGCGGCGTGCCGGACCAAACATGTGGGGGTGGGACGCGAACACAACAGGATTTTCATTTTGAACTTGTAACTTGTAAAATTTGGTCCTGCTCTATGGCACGACTGATAGATAGAAATAACAATTTTCCCTAGAGTAATGAGAAGTTTGGTTCTGGCGCGGTTCATGCATGGAGTACGTACGAAAATTATGAAGTTGATGTGAAAGGTAAGATAATTACTAGTAGTACCATATACAACTACATGGATTTGACGGAAAGATAAAGATACATACGGATCCATCAACAACATCCTCACGCCCTAGTGCGCCGGGTCACCAACCGACGTGTGAGGAGCAGCAGCGTTGGAGGCGAGCTCAATGTGCTTCTGAACAATGCCGTCCAAGGTTGCCCTGTAGTCCAAGAAGGCCAGCGGCCTATCGTCCTCCTCTTGCATGTAGTAGTCGTTGTGGACGATTTGCGCGTAGACATGGGTGATTATGTCGATGGTGTCTTGTTGCGCCAGGCGCTGCAGGACGAGCGCAACCTCGAGGTGGACATTCTCCAGCACGACGGTGGGCAGTCGCAGGGCCACCAGTGCATCAAAGAGGTTGTCACAATAGAGGCCGTTGAGGGTGGCGGGGATCACAAAGCCTGGGCGTGTGGGCTGGAGGCGTACGCCAAGGTCGTCCGCGAGCTTCTTGACAATGGTGAACTTGTCGAGGAAGCCGACGAGGACCTCGTCGAACAAGGAGACGAAGCTGTCATCCAAGCGGCCTCTCGCCCTGGCGGCCACAAGCATGACCTAGAGACGTTCCTCGGTGTCGGACTGCAGGCCAACATCGTGGACCATCTAGCACGGCCGGTTAATGCTCGCGCTCATCGCCTCCATGGGTCTAGCTTCTAGTCAACTGATCTTGCGATTGGATTGATCACTCTTGCCCTTGGTTAGGGTGCGTAGGCGCGTAGGATTTCGTAGATTGGACTTGCGGGGAGCCTTTATATGAAAAGTGCAGACCGCGTTGCATTCACATGTGTGTTGGCCATCTACACTACAAAAAAAGACAAATCCTTGACATTTTGGGCCGAACGATTTTTTTCGGTCATGCTTATGACACTTCTATGACGATAATTGTGACAAAACCTGGTATCATCATAGATGTGGGAGGGTCCTACTTCTATGACAAAAAATTATGACAGAAAATGGGCTTTTCATCCTGGGCGGGCCGGAGACGCAGCTGCATGACATTCTATGGGCCGTCCATGACGGAAAAAACCGTGGTAGAAGTGAGGGCGAGGAAAATATCGGGGGACTTCCCGGTTACGGTGGGTGGTCGGGGGCCGAGCAATGCGCGTTTCTCTTGTATGTACGCACGTGTGTGTGAGGCGTTGGGCTCTAACTGAACCCGAGCGATTGCACTGCAGGCTACGCGTTACTGAACCTAAGCGATCGATCGATCCCTTTCTGTTAACTAAACCCGAGTGATTCCTTCACTACTGCTGCAAACTGAAGCCGATCGATGCTACCTCTGGATGAACAATGAGAGTTGTTGGGTGGGTTTGGATGAATAGTTCCTAGTGGGGGTTGGATGAACAAGGCCCCGTGGTAGTATAGGCCGTTGCCGCTGGCTGAACAGGACCCCGATCGATCGAGTCGGTGGATGAACAGGACCCCGTGGAGGGGTGGATGAACAAGACCCTATGGAGGGCTGGATGAACAGGACGACCCCGTGGAGGGCTGGTTGAATAGTAGCTGGTGGATGGGTGGTTGAACAGGTCGGCGTGGAGAGGGCTGGTTGAACAGTAGCTGGTGGAGGAGCGCGCGGTGGAGGCTGGATGAACAGGAGCCCGTGGAAGAACAGTCGCAGGTGGAGGCTGGAGGAGGTCGACGGTGGATGAACAGTAGCCCGTGGAGGCAGTCGATGGTGGAGATGAACAGTATCCCGTGGAGTCCTATTTTGTGGTACGCCACACCCCTCCCGATGAACAGAACCCCTGTTTCGACCGTAGCGCTCCAACACAAGTTTGTTTCCTCCATTTAGCGGTACACCACACCCCTCCCGATCAACAGGACCCCGTTTCCACCATAGGAGGTCCAAGAGAAGTCTGTTTCCTCCATTTTGCGGTATGCCAGACCCCTCTCGATGAACATGATCCTGTTTTGATCGTGGTCGGTCTAACATAAGGCTATTTCCTCCATTATGTGGTACGCTAGGCCTCGTTTCCATCGGCTGTTCCATCCAAGCCGGTTTGCTCCCGATGAACACGATGACACATTCCGTTCCAACCCATCTGGTTGTACGTACGTGGCCGTATTTACTTCCTTGCACCCTGGCCGCTGTACGTACGTGTACATGCTACGTGCGCGCCTCTACTTCGACACATGCCCTTCCTTACTCGACCACGGTTCATTGCTGCAGCCTGCAGACAGATCGATCGTATGTATGCACACGTTCGTGACCAGAATGACAATGCTACGTACGCTTCGACCAGGTGGGTCGCGACTGTTAGGCACATCCTTGCGTGCGAAGATGTAGCTGGTGGGTCCTAGCAGTCAGAGGGCGAATCATTTTTTTGCCCGTAATATGGACGCACTTCCTTGTGTGCGAAGATATAGCTAGTGGGTCCCAACAGTTAGGGGAAATGTTTTTTTAGTGAAATACGGTGGCCCGCCTGGTGGGTCCCTGCTGTCAAGTGGAGGAATCATTATTTTCTGCCAAATAAGGAGGCACTTCCTTGCTACGGCCGTGGACCAAGCTGTCAGCCTTTCCATGTACTGTACTCTTCCGATGGAAGTCGTTCCTTGACCACGTTGACCACGCCGTGCCAAGAGCACCAGCACGTTGGACAACGGCGAGGCCTAGGAAGGGGACAATGTGGAGCCGGGGAAGACGCGACAGTGGTAGCCCATGCGGACATGAGTATGAGGGTTCACTGGTTCGGCTGCGATGTGAGCCCGCTGTCGCCGCAGAATAATAGGGGTTGTGGGTGTGTAGAGGGATGGCCTAGCCAGCGGCGAGAGTAGTAGGGGCGGTGAGGCCTCCGCGGCAGCACAGCCGGCCATGTGAGGCAGGAGCAGGCGGCACGACTGGCGCTAGTTTGGGCGACTGGAGCAAGCGGACCAGAGGTTGAAGAAGCACTACGTCCATTGGATGGACATCGTACGGTCACTAGAGCTAGAATCGTTCATATTGACTAAGTTGCAAAAGCTCTCCGTCCGCATCAACTTAGTAGGCCCACAAGTCAGCCTCGCATATGGTGGGTCCTAGCTAGCAGGGGGAGTATTCATTTTTTTGTGCGCAATAAGGAAGCACTTTCTTGCGTGCGAAGATATAGCTGGTGGGTCCGAGCTGTCAGTGGCGGGAACATTTTTTCGCGATATATGGTGGCCCATCCGGTGAGTCCTAGATGTTAGGTGGAGGAATCATTATTTTCCGTGTAATAAGGAGGCACTTCCTTGTTACGGCCGTGGACCAAGTTGTCAGCCTTTCCATGTATAGTACTCTTCCAATGGAAGTCGTTCCTTGACCATGTTGACCACGCGCGCGCCGACAGCACCTGGGCGGTGGACGACGGCGAGGCCTAGGAAGGGTACGACGTGGAGCCGGGGAAGACGCGACAGTGGTAGCCCATGCGGACATGAGTACGAGGGTTCACTTGTTCGACTGCGGTGTGAGCCTGCTGTCGCCGTAGAATAACAGGGGGTGTGAGTGAGTAGAGGGATGGCCTAGCCAGCGGCGGGAGTAGTAGGGGGTGGTGAGGCCACCACGGCAGCACAGCCGCCCATGTGAGGAATGAGCAGGCGGCACGACCGGCACTGGTTTGGGCGACTGGAGCAAGATGACCTGAGGTTGAAGAAGCACTACGGCCGTTGGATGGACATCGTACGGTCACTAGAGCTAGAATCATTCATATTGAATAAGTTGAGAAAGCCCTCCGTCTGCATCAACTTAGTAGGCCCACAAGTCAGCCTCGCATATGGTGGGTCCCAGCTAGTAGGGGGAGTATTCATTTTTTTGTGCGTAATAAGGAAGCACTTCCTTGCATGCGAAGATATAGCTGGTGGGTCCGAGCTATCAGCAGCGGGAATATTTTTTCACGAAATACGGTGGGCCGTCCGGTGGGTCCTAGATGTTAGGTGGAGGAATCATTATTTTGCGCGTAATGAGGCATTTCCTTGTGTGCGGCCGTGGACCCAGGTGTTAGCCTCTCCACGTAGAGTCCACTTCCGATGGATGTTGTTCGTTGAACATGTTGACCACGCCGCGCCGAGAGCACCAGGGTGGTGGACGACGGCGAGGCCTACAAAGGGAAAGACACGGAGCCGGGTAAGACACGGCAGTGGCTGCCCACGCTGTGGGGATTACGAGGGTTGACTGGTTTGGCTGCCATCACCAGAAAATAACAGGAGGTGTGGATGAGTAGAGGGATAGACAGGCCAGGGATGCGAGTATGGTGGGGCCGTGAGGCCTGCCCGGCAACACAGCTGGCCACGAGAGGCGGGAGCAGGCGGTTCCGCCGGTGCTGGTTTCGCCGGCTCGAGCAGGAAGATCAGAGATTGAAGAAGCACGATTTCCGTTAGTTGACATTTAACGGTCTGACGCTGGTAGAGTCGATTGTTGACTAAGTTTCTTTTTTTGAGAAACCTTGTGTACGCATGAACTTAGTAGGCCCACAAGTCAGCCTCCAAATCTGTGGCACACAACATAGAGCTCGTTTGCTATTTTTTTAGTAATTTGCAGCCCATTTTCTAATTATTAAGTAATTTATTACAACCCATTTTTTGCCCAGGACCACCGTCAAAAAGTTCAACGTTATTTTGCATATTTTGGTGGATTCCGAACTGCTGTAATCCCAAAATGATAAAAAAAAATTAAGAACTTATTGATTTGCCAAAAAAAACTTGTTTTGTTTTTGTAAGCAAATAAGATGTGGGACAATTGAGTTGGTTTAAGGGAAAACCAGTGGTAAAAAAATCAGCGCTGGAAGGGGAAACAACAACAAAAATAAGGATGTAAATATGAAAAGGGAACTTTATGTATTTTCAATATAATGATACGTCTATATGAACTAGTAAAACTATAGGTAGAGATTAGAAAAAGGAAGTAGGACATGGCATTTCAAGAGGAAAATAGAACTGGCTGTGTGTTTGATTCAGTAAAAAAACTACCTGCGGATGTTGTAAGACAAAATATAACTAACGCGGGTGGGCCAGAGGCCAGTAGATACCTGCTGGATCTTTGTGCCCCATTGTCATCATGGGTTGGGCCTATTAAAAACAAAACCAAGCCTCAGCAGTCTATAGCCCAGTTGAAAGTTGCTTGACCTGAAAAAACAATATACCTACTCAATAAACGAGACAATTCTGCAAGTACAAACTGATAACTGCGATGCAGCAGGTACATTGTTTTTTAATCGTGATAATAAGTGCATGCACGTGTTTCGAAAAATTTGGAGAACTGGGAATTCGAATGGTAGGTGCTTATGCTACCCATCAAATAAAAATCAGGTGCCTAAAAATTCGTTTTGAAACAAATGATTTAGCTTTATATCCATGTCGACCCTTGGCATGATGGTTGGAAGCAAATGCCAAGTTCATACTGAAAGATCGTTAACAACAATACCAACTTGCGGATGACAAGGTAGTACAAGTACTAATACCAAACTAACTTATAATCTTTTTATTCCTAGCCCTAGTGTTCGTCTGGTAGAAAATCTTGCAGAGGACCAGCTCCCGCTCCTTCTCTTGCTCCAGGTCCCCGAGGTGGTACTCCGACTGTATCTTGTGACACGTCCACGTGCCCCTTTTGAACACCCTGGAATTGTGCTAGAAGAAATGCTTGCTTAGGCCATTCAGTGTGATACCCGCAGTATTGTCGAATACAGGTGTTAGTGTATGTAGTTGGCATTTTCATAACATCTTTGGCATGTTGCAATCACTTGTTTCACTTTTTATTAACTATGAAATTATAATTGCATCCCTAGGTCTGCGTCTAAAAAGAAAAATAAAGCTATAAACAAAGGAGTATGTTTGTGCATGTAGATGGCCGATCGGTGTCTTACCTGGAATTTTCTCAGGATGGGTGTCGCATATGCCGTGCTCGCTGTCGATGATTCATATGAACAAATCAATGTGAGGGTGAGATCTCACGCTGTCAGCACTCACTTTGGCCTCAAGGTGCTCGATCAGCTCCTGATCCGTGGGATCGAACTTGACACCAGCCGGCAGCACTGGCCAATCCTTCTTGGACTTGCATCGGTTAATTCCAGTTATATGGTACTCAATGTATGATCAATCGACTGTTTTAAGTTAATGTTGAAAGATTTCAACAGATAAGTGGTACTCCAAATCAGAAGTCCACAATACCTGAACACGCCACCGGGATTCTTGTGTCACCTCACGCGCAGCGTATTGTCACGTCAATTCAATGTGTGTACATGATGAATAATTTGACTGGCATATACTAGTACTGCTATTGTACTACATACTAGTCATATTTAGTGTCACATTTTAACCTAGGTTTAACCTAACAAGTACGCACTTGAAGCCTAATAGATATATATATATATGGCTTCTGGATAGCATCTCCACCATCATTATCAGTACATCCTACACAGGTGAGTTAAGATGAAGTTGATCCCAGAAAGGTATCTATCCTTCAAACTAGAGGAGTGCATCAAACTAACAACAATACATAATATCCAACAAAAGAGGGTCGTGCTATAGCAACATGATACACGGCTCAGTCTAGATATCAGTACAGATCAAAGTTGTGCATATTTGCTGTTGGGATGAACCACATCACCGCATGTCGGGTTTGCAAAAGCCATCCATCGCATGGAAGCTTGATGCCTTTCACACACTGAAGATTACCTGGCAACAAGCTATGTCGATGAATCTCTGGATATGGTGATTCATGAAACCCATGGTATGATGTGTAAACGCAGTTCCCCTTGGCGAATGGAAGTTGCATAGCACGGTATTCATCATCGGTGATATGATCGGTGATTGGTTGGATGATCGGATAATTGATCCCGAGGAACATGGAGTGGTTGCCGAGGCTATAAACCCGCCTCCAGTTGAATACGCCTGGCCCAACGGAGTTGGGATCTTTCTCGAAGACGAAGCATCCATAGCCATCAATGTCATGAATGCCCCAGGCATTGTATTGCATGTGGTTTGATGTAATGGTTTGGTCAATTTTGTATGTGCGAATGAGCATCAAATGACAGTCATTAGCTGAACAAGCGATAAACCACCACCCATCGGCTGGTATGATTCCAGGTCCTGGAATTACTAAGGCCAGTGCATTTGCGTCTGCTGCAACAATTCAAATTGGAGACCAAAAGGACAAAAATAAACAATAATGTTCAGATTATGTGTGGAGTTAAGATTATTATAACAGTGACACATATCATAGACAGAGAATTGCAATACCGTGGTCATAATCACACCCCAAGTTAAAAAAATAAGCCAATGGCTTTCATATTCTAGCAATATGTCATGGTTCAAACATCATGTAACAATGTGTAGCGACCAGACCTCAAACGGTCAAGTCTCTGTGCTTCAGTGTCATCCCTGGATCGGTAATGCTGACACACACAGTACTCGAAGGATTTATAACAGAGTAGCAATCACACACTTCCTACATCTAATGTCTCCAAAGAGAACTTATTACAATAAATATGGCTTAAGGCCATCTAACACGATAACATCGAAAGGCTTGGAAGATAAAATGAGTCCATCAACTCCAACGGCATAGCTGAGCTGTACGGCAACGACCTAGCGAACCTTACTCTTCGTCTGAAAAGTCTGCAACATGATACGTTGCAGCCCGAAAATGGGTCAGTACATGGAATATGCTGGCAAAATAACACAATAGAGCAATGAACAGAAATAGGCTATCACTATATGCATATATGGCTGGTGGATGCTCTATGGTTATTTAGTTTTTGCGAAAAGCCAATTTTTCCCTATATCAAAGGAATAAATTTTATTTAACTATCATGGTGGTTGAAACATCATTGAAAAGGTTCCTCCAACTCAATCCCAATTAAAAGTAATTATCAACCCAACAATTTAATTAAGAGTGATGAGATACAATAGGAAAATCCAAGTACTAGATACTCAAGATGTCCATAACCGGGGACACGGCTAACCATGATTAGATTGTACACTCTGCAGAGGTTTGCGCACTTTTCCTCACGATACTCGATCTCCTCTGTTGGATTTCTCCACTACTTGGTGTTTGAGAAACGGATGACCGAGACACGGTCTTTCAGAAACACTAATTCTTTACTCTGGGTGGACAGTTACACCTACTTTCCCCTAATCTACTAGCCCACCACTGAAAGAGGTCATGCAACATACTCAACTATGCCAGAGCCCATAATGGCTTGTGGCTGCACACGGAAGTTTCTAGCATGAATAGGCTTAAGATCCCCTTGAGCCTAGGTGGCGGACTATAGGATGATCACACGGGTACTCCGGGATATGCTAGGACAACACTAGATTCTCCAGGTGCCCAAACAAGCAATCCACCCAATTGTGCATTAAAGTTTCCACCTTAAGTTGAACCATCAATTGGCATCTCTCATCTTTAATGGATACACTCAGTCCCAATCCACGTCTACGAGCATAGCATGGCAATATAAGCATAACGTAGAAATAACTCCCAAGGTTTGATAACAAAACAAGACATTAGGTTCTACCTCATCAACTACTTCCCAAACCCACAAGTTAATCAGATCCTAATCATGTAGTGTTTGCGGATTGGAACTAATGCATAAAAACTGGGTATGAAAAGAGTATGATCAATGTGTCACTTGCCTTGCTAACGATCCGCAAAACCTAGGGACTCGTAGGAGCACGCTTCCCACTCCGGGTGTTCTATCGCAAACAAACAATAGCATACATAAGCAATCAAGCAAAGATGCACAGATAAAACTCAAATAATAAGAATTAATCAGGAAGTTCAACTTAAGTACTATGGTTTGCAAAATGAATCAAATCAAACGGAGCAACGAAACACAAACTATGAAAGAAACAAGATCCGATTACTAATCTGGATTAAAGCCAAATTTTACAGTACCAAAATCTTGTTCAAGTTGATTAAACAAAAAGAGGGCTTCGAGACGAAGATCTAGGCGCTTGAATCGCCTAATTCTGATAAACGTGCGAAAAGATAAACTAAAATGAAAATCGGATCGGAAATCGCGATCGAAAATAATCGCGAAAAAGCCGAGAAAAAGAAAAACGAACGAACAGGCTATCGAACGAACATTCGTTGTCTGTGACTAACAGGCGAAAACCGTTCATTAAAATGAACGTACGGACGAACGTCTACTAAATAAATTAACCGAGAAAACCAACGAAACGGTCTAAAAACGTAACTAGGGTTTTTTTTAAAAATCCGACGGTATTTACCTAAACCGAAAAAACCAAACGGCGTGATTTGCAAACTCTGGCGCGGTTCCAACGAGCGGGTGGCGGCACGGGCGATGGCGGGGTGTGGCACGAGCAGGCGGCGTGCGGCGGCGGGGCTGGCGGCTGGCGGCGGCGTGCGAGGCGGCGGGGCTAGTGGCTAGCGGCTGTCGGTGGCGGTGGCGACTTGGGGCTCCAAGGGGGCCCGGGGTCCGGCTTTTAAAGGGGGGCGAGAGGCTGCTTGTGGGAGGGGCGAAGCCATGGCGGCGGCGGCGCCTCAGACTCAGAGATGACGGCGGCGCGGGGCTGGCTGGGCCAGCTGGGCCGCAGCCCAGTTCGGTCCGACGGGCTTTCTCTCTTTTTTTTAAACAGATTCCGCTAAAAAGAAATCCTAAAAAATAAATAAAAATCTAAAAATACCAAAACAAATTTTCACCGTCTAAATAAAATATTTAGAACAAGGTGAACATTTTCTTGGCCTAAAATGCAATTTTTGAAAAAATGCATAAATTTTTCCTATGCAAATAAAATAGTAATAAAATCCAAATAAAATGAAATATTTTACTTTAATATTTTTCCTCCTATATTTCATTTATTTTGGAGATGTCATATTATCTCCTCTCTTATATTTTTATATGAAATATTTTTGGAGAGAAAAGTAATAAAACAAATGATCCTTGTTTCGATATTTGATAAAATTCAAATATGAACACCGTGAAATCCCCAACTCTCTCTGAGGGTCCTTGAGTTGCTTAGAATTTCGACGATCGTGAAATGAAATGCAAACAAAATATGATATGTATGAATGACCTACGTATAACATTCCAAATTGAAAAATTGGGATGTTAGAAACCTACCCCCCTTAAGATGAATCTCGCCCTCGAGATTCGGGTTGGGTAGGAAATAGGTGTGGGTGGTCTTTGCGGAGATCATCCTCTCGTTCCCAGGTGGCTTCATCCTCGGTATGGTGGCTCCACTGAACTTTGCAAAATTTGATAACCTTGCTGCGAGTAACTCGGCTAGCAAACTCTAGAATCTTGACGGGCTTCTCCTCATACCTCAAATCACTGTCCAACTGAATTGCTTCCAGGGGCACTGTATCTCTCAGAGGAATATCGGCCATCTCCGCATGACACTTCTTCACCTGGGAAACATGAAACACGTCATGTACTCCTGACAGTCCTTCGGGTAACTCCAACTTGTAGGCAACTTCTCCCATGCGTTCCAAAACACGGTACGGTCCCACAAATCTCGGGGCTAATTTCCCCTTAAAACCAAAACGTTTATGTCGGGTGGTAGGTGCGACATATGCCAACGGGTGGCTTATCATTATGGGAGCCAGTAAGACATCGCCGGTGCCTGGAAACGGGATGAGGCGAAGACATGCACGCCGGCGAATCTTACCCAGCTTCGGGGCTCTCCGTGGAGATAACACCCCTACTGCTGCTCTGCGGGGTCTCCGCGTGGTCACTAGATGAACAAGTAGCTACACGGTGCTCCTTGAGCTGTTTGGCGAGAGGAGGAAGAAGGGCACGGCTTGCTCTCTTCTCCTCCCTCTGTGGTGTCTGAGACTAGCAGGGATTCATCTCTCTTTGCATGGATGCCCCGGGGGGTTTATATAGGCCTACCCCCCGGGGGTACAATGGTAATCCGGCTGGGCGCGGGGCCCAGCCGTCTGTCTCTATGCTCTCCGGCTTCTGCGCCGGCTACTGGGGCCCGCCGGCTAGTGGGTCCCGCCGGCTGCCGGCTCCTTGGTCGACAGGCAGGCCCCACTGGCAGGGCCTTGTCGGCGGCTGGTTACTGTTGCTCAATCTTGGTGACGAGGGCTTCGCCGAGGTGGGCGTGGCTATAGTGCCGCCGTCCGGCGGGTGATCGCTGTAGCCTCACCGCGTCTTGTCTCCTTAATGGGGCGTCTTCTTTGAGGGAGGTGGCAAGACGGCTGTGGGGAGCTGGCTCTATCTTGGGCCGACTGGGGGAGGTCTGGCCGCCTTCGGGTGTCTCTCTGCCCGAAGGGGCCCACCGCCCGTGGGCCGTACTGGTAGCCCGTCGTGGATGACATCAGGGTCAACGTGGCAACAGTGCTGCGTCGGACGGGTCATGGCCACCCGTACGGCGCACTGTGCTAGGCGTGCTCCGGGATTCGGGGGTGGCAGGCTTCACTCTAGCCACGCCCCGTCACATCGCCGTTATGTGGATGCAGACTTCAAGGGTACGATCTTGACCGCTTTATGGGAGCCGGCTTCTCTTCATGAGGGCTGAAATCGGGCCGCCTTCCGATAGCCGGCCTGGAGACAGCCGGCAAGGGGAAGGCGGCCCTGTGTCTTGGTTTCTTGAGGGCCGAATCGGCTCGTAATTTTTTCAGAAGGGCTAGGGGGAGCCGGCTAGGCTACCCATGGTTATTTACTCCGATAGTAGTCCCCGAAGCTGATCGAGCTTCGAGGCTGACAAAGGGACGAGAAGCTAGGTCAGCTTCCTGTCCCGAAGGGCCGGCTTTGCTCGAGCGCGCCATCTTCGGAAAAGCTCCATTTCTCGCAGGCGGGAACGCGGGCCACGCGGCGAGGAAATCCTGCCAACGCACGCGCGTGACGGGACACCGCCGCAGGCCCGGGCCCGCCACTCGCAGGCCTCGGTCTGAGCGCGGATCTTCTAAGACTCACATGGACTGCTCGCCTTCCCGCGGCGTTTTTATTCTGCCATCAAGGCACAATAATCGCGGGACGTGGGGGAGTGGGCGCAGTTGATCCCCACGTTCCCCCATGCCGCGCCTCCTCGGCTCCGCCGCGCGGTCTATAAGTAGGAGGAGGAGGGGGAGCGGCAGAGGCTCGCGCGCTCTCCCTCACTCCGCCCCTTCTCGCCCTCCTTCTTCTTCTCTTCGCCGCAGCAACTCTTTGCCGCGCCGTTCCGCTGTCGCTTCGTCTTGCTCCCCGACGCAGCAATCCTTTGCCGTGCCATTTCGCTGTCGCTTCGTCTTGCTCCCCGCCGCATCGCTCCCATGGCGCTGTCGAGCTCGTGGGATGGCTCCAACATCCACGAGGACCACGTCGAGTTCCTCCGCCGGACGCGGCGTCTGCCCGGCGAGAACCTTGTGCGGGTTCGTCAAGTTCCGGCGAGGGAGATTTCGCCGGCACCGGAGGAGGGGGAGCGGGTGATCTTCCGCTCGCACTGCCTGCGCGGCTTCGGCCTCCCGGCTAGCGGATTCCTTCGAGCCTTCCTCGAGTTCTACCACCTCCAGCCGCATCACCTCACGCCCAACGCGGTGATGCTGCTGTCGGCCTTCGTCACCCTGTGCGAGGGCTTTCTTGGAGTTCTCCCCACGCTCGAGGTCTGGGGGGAGTTCTTCCAAAGCAAGCTCGGCACCGTCGTCGCGGGCATGCCTGCCCCTTGCGGAGCCTTCATTGCCATGAGGCGGGAGAGCGAGAACAATTCGTTCCCGTCCATTCCGCTGATCCAGTCGGTGAAGCTTTGGCATAAGTCTTATTTCTACGTGAAGAACGTCGCCCAGCAAGGCGACTACATCAACCTGCCGGATTACGTAGCCGGCCCGCCGGCTGGGAGGCAGCCTTCGTGGAGCTACTGGGCCAGGTCGCTGTCTCAGGCTGAGAACGCAGCCGTCTCCCGGCTTCGGGTGATGATCCAGTCGGAGGGCCTGACCAGAGCCGATTTGGTGGCCGCCTTCGTGGAGCGCCGGGTTCTTCCGCTCCAAGGCCGGCCTCACATGATCTGCCAAATGAGCGGCCGCTTCGACCCGTGCCGGCGGAGCACCAGGGAGATGCCTCACGCAGAGGTGTCTTACATGGTGAATTATATCTCCAACTGCAAGCTCGTCGAGGATTGGCGATACGGCAAGGAGCCGTATTCCCGCGCCAACCCTCCGCCTGCCGTAAGTTCTTCTCTTCTTCCTTTTTTGTTGCCGGCCTCATGATAGCCGACTCTTGATCAATTGGTTTGCCTTTTGCAGAACCCTCTTCTCCCGCCGACAGCCGGGGCCGGGGGGTAGAGCGCCAGCTCCTCCCCGACCGCACGGTGGACGACGCCGACGATCCGGACCTGGGAGCGGCCGCCATGGAAGACGCCATCATGGGGGAAGGCGACGAGGCCGGAGGCGCGGGACTCGGGGCCAGCTTCGAGGACTGGCCGGATGACGACGAGGTCGAAGTCGCCCCGCACTGCCAGCCGGCGCCCGATCATCAAGGTGCGGGCTCGTCTGCCGTGCCGGCTGCCCGTGGTGGTGCGCAGAAGCGCCGGGCCGCGTCGACCTTCTTCGGCAGCCGGCCGAAAAAATCCAAGGCCTCCACAGCAGCGACCAAGCGGGATTAGGCGGCCGCGAAGGCGGCCCGCTTCCGCAAGGCGGTGAAGCAGCCGCAGGCAATCTCTACGTAAGTCGTCGAATGTCTTGCGTATATATTTTTTGTCTTCTTCGTTCGAAACTCTTCTAAACCTTTCTTTTTTTTGCCGGACAGGGCGCCGCTTTCTCTCGAGCGAGGTCCTGGCGGCTCTATAGTCGGGCCGACTAGAGGGTCCTCAAACTCCCGCCGCGTGGATCCCCGCGCCGACCTTAAGGAGGCCATGGAGCGGAACGCGCGGAGGCGCGGGAGGAGCGGGAGGCGGCGGAGCGAAGGACCGCCCAGGCGACGAAGGAGCAGGACGACGCGGCGGCCAAGGCCTGGGCGAAGGCGGCAGCCGCGGAGATGAAGGCCTCGCACAACCGGCCTCCGCTGCTCTTTGTTCCCCTCCACGCCGTGGTCCCTGACGTTCCCGTGCCCCCGTCGGACGAGGTCGACCAAGGTCCACCGGTGATGGAGAGGCGGGAGGACCCCGTGATCTTTGTGGAGGGGGCGTCGCAGACGGCGCCGACTGGAGCGGGCCAAAGCGGCCAATCAGCTATAGCGCCAGAGCAGCCGTCCAGGGGCGAGCCGGCGGCAGGGGCCGGCCTCGAGGTGCAGCCGGCATTGCGCCGGCGCGCAGGGGGTGGCGCTTCCACGTCGGAACCGCACCGAGCAGCGGGCGCCAGCCAGACGACGGAGGCCCTGGAGACGGCCAGCGTCAGCACGTCCGAGTGGACTCCCAGCGGCGGGACGGGCGAGCTGAATGCGGCGGCCCAGGAGGTCTGGAACCGGCTTCAAGCTCAGGCCGCCTCGCTGTAGCGATATACTCAAGAGTTTCTCTCGACGCGGGCCGTCATCCGGGTGAGTCTTCTGTCCTTGGTTATTTTGCTCTTTCGATTTCTTCCGTGGGGGCGCGTCAGCGCACCCACTGGGTGTAGTCCCCGAGTTCCAAGCCGGCTGCTGCACAGGCGGCTTGGAACTTACTAGGTTCTGACAACTTAACTTATCCTTGCCTCCTGTATAATCTTCTAGGAGTATCATAACCTTCGCGCAGCCGCCTTCAACTCCCAGGCTCAGGAGCTGGGCCGGAGAACTGAGGACCTGACCAGCAGCCGGAGTGCGTACTTGGTTTCGTTTATCTCCTATGGGGGCGCGTCAGCGCACCCACTGGGTGTAGTCCCCGAGATTCGGGCCGACTGCTGAGCAGCCGGGTCGGATCTTCCTTGATGACTTCCCCTTATTAACTTTTCCTTTGTCTTCATGCTTGCAGGAGCCAATGCCGACTTGAGGGAGCAGCTCAGCGGGGCCCAGGCCGCCCTTCGCGCCAAGGAAGCCGAGTACATTGCCTTGGTCATGTAGCGTGACCGCCTGGTCAAGGAGTTGGCCGACCAGGAGGAGAGCCACAAGGCGGCCCTGAAGAAGGCGCATGACAACGAGGACGCCCTGAAGGCCGAGTTCGAGACTTGATTTGTGTTCTGACTTGTGCTGCTATTTGTTCTCTATGCAGACTACTTTCCCGGCTACTCCGTCTTCGCCACCCAATCCATCGAGGCCCATCGCGAGGTACGCCGGCAGGCGGGGGCTGAAATCGCGCCAGACGCGAGCCGGACGCCTGAAGAGCAGCTCTTGGCGGTCCAAGCCCGGCTGCAGCCGGCTCACCGTATGCTTCACCGCCTCCAGCGTGCCGGGGCGCAGGTGTTGGCCGCCCTCTGGCCAAGCGAGACGATTCCCCGCACCCCGAGTCGGACTGCCGACTGGCTGGAGGTGGCAGTTGGCCGCTTCGAGGCCTGGAAGGCGTCGGCAGCCCGGCTTGGAGCTGGGCGGGTGCTGGAATTCGTCCGAGCGTGGTATCCGGGGTTGAACCTGGACCAGCTACGCACCTGGCGGCTGGAGGCCGACGAAGAGTTGGAGGAGGTGCGGCCGGCTATCACTCAGCGCGCTTCGACGATCGCCAAGTGTACTGACATCAGCGTCTTCGCTCCTGAGATGAATGACGACGGCGTTGCCCAGCCGGAGGAGTGGTTCGGGTTGGACCCGGTAGCGGGTGAAGACTCGGCAGAGGAGATCGCCTCCAGTGATGAAGGCGAAGATGACGAAGGAGAGGACGGCGAAGACGTTGAGCCGACTGGTGAAGCAGGCAGCCAACCTCAGCCTGATCGTGCCTCCGACAACAAGGCGCGTGCTAGCGCGCCTCTGCGGGAGGCGGTGATCATGCCGAGGTTCGCCAGCCGGCCACTCCTCCAGCCGGCACTATCGTCTCCACCGACCTGCCCGACTCGCCAGTCGCTCCCTTGGCTTAGTCTGCCGTCCTTGTTTTTTCCTGCTTGTTGCCTTTTGAACAACTTTATTAAACTTGCGTAGTTCCACCCACTGGGGGTGTATTCAAACTATGTTGAATGCTGGCCTTTTGAAGGTCTTTTATGTAAATATGATTGTGTGCATGTTTGGCTTCCATTTACGTATGCTTTTTATGCTTAGGCTGTTTCCTTTGCCGCCTTCCCGTTCTGGGAAGGCAAGTACTCGAGCTTTCTTAGATTGGAGCGAGGTGAATGGAAGCCGGTCGGCCGGCTACTCTGGTAGCCGGTCGGCGGTGGGAGAAAAACCGGCTTTTGTTATATTAGTCCGTTACTCCCTAGCCATTTTTCGTGTGGGCACCCGTTCCTGCCCTTAACTCTTGCCAGTCGGATAGCCGGTTCTTCGAACTGCGACTTTTGGCAAGAGAAGGCTTGGGAGCCAGCACACTACTTGTCTGACTACGGGTAGGACTTCTAATATAACTCCAGGTGGCCAGTCCCCGGGCCGACTAGTCGAACCTGGTGCCGAACGGAAAAAAGTGAATGCAATGACAGGGCCATAAGCATGATACTTTTCATTCATAGACAAAAGATGGCAGTCCCCGAGCTCTCCTCGGGGGGCCTATTATCTCGTACTTAGTACAAAAGTTAGGGCGATACATACTGCATTTCAGCTGTAAAACCTTCCGAGGAGGTTGGCGTTCCATGGTCGTTCCGACTCCTTGCCGGAGTCGTCTCTCTTTCGTGCCTTCGGCTTCTGCGTGTCGATCAGGTAGTAGGAGTCATTGCCTAAGGCTCTGCTGATGACGAAGGGGCCCTCCCAAGGGGTCGAGAGCTTGTGCTGGCAAGGTGTTCGCTGGATTAGCCGGAGCACCAGATCGCCCTCTTGGACGGATCTTGGCTTGACCTTCCGGCTGTGGTAGTGGTGCAGGCCCTGCTGATAGATGGCGGACCGGCTGAGGGCTAACAGCCGGCCTTCTTCCAGCAAGTCGACGCCGTCTTCTCGTGCTTCCTTGGCGTCGGCTTCCGTGTACATGGTTACCCGAGGCGAGTCGAACTCGGTGTCAGTTGGGATGACTGCCTCGGCACCATATACAAGGAAGAAAGGAGTGAAGCCGGTTGACTTGTTTGGTGTAGTGCGCAGACTCCAGAGGACACCCGGCAGCTCATCAAGCCAACAGCCGGCTGAACGCTCCAGTGGTACGATCAGTCGGGGCTTGATGCCGGAAAGGATGAGGCCGTTGGCTCGCTCGACCTGGCCATTTGACTGCGGGTGGGCGACAGACGCTAGGTCCAACCGGATGCCTTGCGTCGCGCAGAAATGTGCCAAGGCTCCCTTGGCGAAATTCGTGCCATTGTCGGTGATGATGCTGTGTGGCACGCCGTACCGAGTTGTTATATCTGCGATAAATGTCATGGCAGTCGGCCCATTCAGCTTCTTGATCGGCTTTGCCTCAATCCATTTGGTGAATTTGTCCACGGCGACAACCAGATGTGTCATGCCGCCGCGCGCCGTCTTGAATGGGCCCACCATGTCCAGTCCCCAAACGGCGAAGGGCCAAGTGAGGGGAATGGTCTTGAGTGCTGAAGCCGGCATGTGTTGCTTGGAGCTGAAGAGTTGGCACCCTTTGCAATGTTTAACTAACTCCTTGGCGTCATCCAAAGTAGTCGGCCAAAAGAAACCATGGCGGAAGGCTTTGGCGACGAGTGATCTTGAGGCCGCATGGTGGCCGCATTCTCCTTGGTGGATGTCTATGAGGATTGCAATGCCCTTCTCTTGCTCAACGCATCGCTGGAGGACTCCAGTGATACTGCGCTTGACGAGTTCTCTGTTGACGATTGTGTATGCTCCGGCTCGGCGTTGGACTTGTCTTGCCTCTACTTCGTCAGCCGGCAGATCTTGGTTTATTAGGAAGTTGAGGATGGATTGAGCCCATGACGGAGCTGCGACTTCTTCTATTGCCAAAACGGCTACTGCGACCAGGGCGGGCGGGCTGGGCGGTGAAATGCTGGAGTCAGCCACCGCCTGTTGTGTTGGTGTAGTCTCCGGGCCGACTACCGCAGTCCCCGAGCCGGGTGAGGCAGTCCCCGGGTCGGGCGTAACTACGAAAGTCCCCGAGCCGCCTGCTGATACCCCCTGGCCGACTGTCGAAGTCCCCAGGTCACCTGCTTGGTTCTTCAAGCCGGCTGCGTCGGGGTCAGACGGCACGAAGATGGAATCAGACTCTAGGGATGGCTTGATAGACGGCTTGTGGAGGCATTGTAGAGCGACGTCGGTTGGTATTGCTTGCCGAGTGGAGCCTATTCGAGCCAGGGCATCAGCTGGCTCGTTGTCGGCTCGTGGTACATGGTGGAAATCGCATCCTTCAAAATACCCACTGATCTGCTGAACGAGGAAGCGGTAGCTTGCCATATTTGCGTCCTTGGCATCCCAGTCGCCGGATGATTGCTAGACCACCAAGTCCGAGTCGCCATAACATAGGATCCGGCGAATGCCGAGTTCTTTGGCAAGCCGGAGCCCGTGTATGAGCGCCTCGTACTCGGCCACGTTGTTGGAGGCGGCAAAGTGAATTTGTAGCGTGTATCTGAGCTTGTCGCCTTTGGGAGAGGTGAGGATGACGCCGGCTCCCAAGTCGGTGCGCATCTTGGACCCATCGAAGTGCATGCGCCAATGAGTGGAGTCGGGAGCCGGCGGTAGGTACTGGGTCTCGGCCCAGTCGACGAGGAAGTCGGCTAATGCTTGGGACTTGATGGCGGTGCAAGGCTGGTAGAAGATCATATAGGGGGCCAGCTCGATGGCCCATTTCGCCACCCGGCCGGATGCATCCCGGCTGCCTATGATCTCGGCCAGCGGGGCGGTGCATACAACCGTGATGGGATGCTCTTGGAAGTAGGGCTTCAGCTTCTTGGCGGCGAAGTACACGCCGTAGCACATCTTCTGGTAGTGCGGGTAGTTCTACTTCGAGGTAGACAGCACCTCGCTCAAATAGTACCCCGGCCTCTGGACCGGCTGGGCTTGGCCTTCTTCTGGGTGTTGGACTACGATGACGGTGATGACCACCCGGCTGGTTGCGGCAATGTAGAGGAGCATGGGCTCTTTCTCAGTCGGCGCCGCCAGGACAGGCGGCGTGGCCAACATCTTCTTCAGCTCGTGAAAAGCTTGATCGGCTTGGTCATTCCACTTGAAGTGGTTGGTCTTCTTCATGAGGCGGTAGAGGGGAAGAGCTTTCTCTCCGAGCCGGCTGATGAAGCGGTTCCGGGAGGCCAAGCATCCGGTAAACTTCTGGACGTCTCGAAGTTTGGTGGGAATTGCCATTCTCTCAATGGCCTTGATTTTTACTGGGTTGCATTTGATGCCGCGTTCGGAGACCAGGAAGCCTAGGAGCTGGCCGGCTGGCACTCCAAACAAGCATTTCTCGGGGTTATGCTTGATTTCGAACCGGCGTAGGTTCTCAAATGTTTCCTTGAGGTCTTTCAGCAAGGTGCCGTGCTTCTCCGTCTTCACTATGATGTCGTCTATGTAGACGTGGGAATTTCTGCCGAGTTGCTTGAGGAGGCACTTCTGCATGCAATGCTGAAAAGTGGCACCGGCATTTCTCAAGCCGAATGTCATAGTCAGGTAGCAGAAGGCTCCTAATGGCGTGATGAAGGTGGTCTTCAGGCGGTCTACCGGATCTAACTTTATCTGGTGATACCCTGAGTAAGCATCCAAGAAACTCAACAGCTCGCATCCGGCTGTGGAGTCTATCACTTGGTCAATCCTTGGCAGGGCAAAGGGATCTTTGGGGCAGGCCTTGTTGAGGGTCGTGTAGTCTATACACATGCGCCACTTGTTGTTCTTTTTAGCATGAGGACCGGGTTGGCGAGCCACTCTGGAAAGAACACTTCCATAATGAAGTCGGCTACCAGAAGCCGGGCTATCTCCTCTCCCACAATCCCGCGTTTCTCCTCCGACAATCGGCGGAGGGGTTGTTTGACTGGCTTTGCGTCTTCTCGGACATGTAATTTGTGCTCGGCGAATTCCTTCGGAATGCCCGGCATGTTCTTGGGGGACCATGCAAAGATGTCCCGATTCTCACGGAGGAAATCGGCGAGCTCGCCTTCCTATTTGCTGTTTAGGTTTGCCCCGATGACGGCAAACCTCTCTGGATGCTCGGGGTCAAGAGGTATCTTCTTCGTCTCCTTGGCCGGCTGGAAAGATCCTTGAGCATCATGCTCCTTGGGATCGGGGGACAAGGCCGACTGCTTGCCGGCCATGGCCATGACTCGGTCCAACATCTTCTTTTCTTCGGCAATCACAAGGGACTCGGCCAGCCGACTGCTGGCTGCTGCGCACTCAGAGGACTTCTTGTAATCGCCGGCTATGGTGATGACGCCTTTGGTGCTCGGTATCTTCATCTTGAGGTATGCATAGTGGGGAACTGCCATGAACTTGGCCAAGGCAGGTCGGCCAAGCAATGCATGGTAAGGGCTCTCCAGGTCCACCACTTCAAACCAGATCGCTTCCCGGCGGAAATGCTCCTTGTCCCCAAAAAGTACATCAATCTTGATCTTGCCAATGGGGGCGCAGGACAGGCCGGGTATGATGCCATGGAACACAGTCCGAGTAGGCATGAGTTGCTTCGTCTTGACATTCAGCTTCTCCATGGTGTCATGGTACAGGATGTTGATGCTGCTTCCGCCGTCTATCAGCCCGCGGGAGAATCGGGCAGCGCATCTATCCGTTGCAAGGGTGGCATCCAAAACCAACGCATAAGAGCCGGGAGATGGCATCACCTTTGGGTGGTCGGTCCGGCTCCAGCTGATAGGTTTTTCTGACCAGTGCATGTGCTCAGGGGGTTGGCAGCAACCATGATGACCTCTTGGTGCTCTCGGCGTTTGCTGCGCCGGTCTTCGAGCTGACTTGTAAAGATGATATAGGCGGCATGCTCGTCGAGGAGCTCATCATGCACGGCTCCGACTACGGGCCGAGCGGCCGGCGGCTGCGGAGCCGGAGGCGGCGGACCGGCAGGCGGAGGCGGTGCGAGCCCTTCTCCTTTAGAGATTTGGGTGAGCCAGTGGCACTTCTGGGTCATGTGGTTGGACGGCTTCGCGCCACTGTGGAACTTGCATGGGGCGTCGAGAGTCTGCTCGTAGGAGAAGGCCGGCTGCCAAGCAGGCTTGCAGCCCCTCTGCTTCTTGGGTGCGGGCCGTGCTTCGGGCTGCTCGTCTTCGACTGTGGCCACCTACCGACTGGTGGAGGGCGGCACCGGGCCCTTGCGCTTATGGTCGTTCTGGTGTGGGCGTCGGCCGGAGTCCCCAACCGGCGTCTTGGGCGCCGGGTTGAGTACCTTTCTACACGCGTCTACCCGGAGTTCGGTCTTCATCGAGGAGTCGGCAGTGGCGTACTTGTCCGCTATGACCAGAAGCTCGTTGAGGGTAGTCGGCTCATCGCAGAGGAGCTTGTGCTTGAGGAGGGTGCCTTCTCGGCACCCGGCAGTGAAGTATTCTATGGCTTGCACCTTGTGCACCCCTTTGCAAGAGTTGTGGAGCTCGGCCCAACGCGTGAGATAGTCGCGAGTGGACTCGGCGGGGCCTTGTACGCACAAGGAGAGATGTCTGGGCTTGGGAGCCCGCTTGTAGGTGCTGGTGAAGTTGCGGACGAAGGCTTTTGTGAAATCTAGCCAGCTGTTGATGCTGTATAGCTTGAGGCTGTTGAGCCAGGTCCGCGCCGTGCCCTGCAGCATGAGGGGCACGTACCTCATGGCAACGCGCCTGTTGCCGTTGGCTATGCTAACCGCCGTGGAGTAGTCGATCAACCAATCTTCCGGCTTCACGGAGCCGTTGTACTTGGGCGTGTCTCTTGGGAGCAAGAACCCTTTGGGGAAAGGCTCGTCACGGATGCGGGGGCCGAAGCAAGGCGGGCCGACATCGTCTTCTTCTTCTAGCGCCAGGGATCGCGCCAGGCGGTCGATCCGATGGCGGGCGTCGTTCTCGCCGACTCCTTCGCGGCGACCTAGCCGCCTGCTGAGAGTCGGATGTGCAACAGGCGGCGGGGTGGGATATCTCTCTCCACGGGGCCGGGGCGGAGGCAGGTTGCCCCGCCACTCCACGGCCCGGGGGTGGCCTTCTGCATCTCGCTCGATGGAGATTCAAGTTCGGCTTCGGCTGGCAGCCGGTTCTTTCTCGCGCCGCGCGCGGGTTTTACCCGTAGTCGGCGTCCGGGACGTCGCGCCGTGATCTCGGCGCGGGGGAGGGCTTTCCGCGCGAGCGTCGGCTTCGTGCCGCTGCGTGGCTGCATCGATCGGCTGCTGGATGTGTCGGGTCATGTGGGGGAGTTCTTCGGCCCCCAGTCCATCTAGCTCGTCTACGGCCGCCTTGACGGCGCACAGGTTCTCGAGTGGAGTAGCGTAGACTGGGCGGTCGACTCCTAGCGTATCGGCGACGACAGCGCCGCACTGTGTGACAACGCCGGCCCGGCTAGGCCCGCCTGGGGGCGGCGTGCCAAAGGCGGCGCGGTCGGCCTCGCATCGGTGGGCCTCAGCGAGGCGTCTCATGGAAACCAACTTCCGGCCCTCGGCGAGGAGGGCAAGGCGGCGAGCTTCCAGTGCTTCAGCGTCGGCATCGTCCGGCAGGGGGATGGACAAGTCGTGGACCGCCGCGGGCGGGGCGTCGTGGGCGCTCTCGTCAGAAGCGCCGCCGTGGCCGATGACCATCACCTCGGTGGTGACAGCGTTGCAGCCATCGGCCCGGGGAAGCGGGTCGTTGTAGATCGCGATGTTGGTGGGGAACGTGTCGAGTGAGGCCGTGTCGGAGTCGACAGGCATCGGATCGGTGGAGCCAACCGACTCCAAGTCCACGGCAGGCTTGCCGGAGACGTGGAGCTAGCCGAGGAGGTTGACGAGGTGGTCGGTGCCCGCGTCGGAGGCGAGCTCGTCAGAGATGAGAGTCTTGTCAAGGAGATTGGCGAGGCTGCTCGCCGCACAGATGTTGGTGACACCTTGTAGCACGTCGTGGCAAGCGCCATCGGTCGTACCGGGCTGGCTACGCTCGCGGGGGAAGAAGAGGGTTCCCGTCCAGAACAGGTCTCTGGACGGCGGTGCACCTGGCCCCACAGTGGGCGCCAAATGTCGGGTGGTAGGTGCGACATATGCCAACGGGTGGCTTATCATTGTGGGAGCCAGTAAGACGTCGCCGGTGCCTGGAAACGGGATGAGGCGAAGACATGCACGCCGGCGAATCTTACCCAGCTTCGGGGCTCTCCGTGGAGATAACACCCCTACTGCTGCTCTACGGGGTCTCCGCATGGTCACTAGATGAACAAGTAGCTACACGGTGCTCCTTGAGCTGTTTGGCGAGAGGAGGAAGAAGGGCACGACTTGCTCTCTTCTTCTCCCTCTGTGGTGTCTGAGACTAGCAGGGATTCATCTCTCTTTGCATGGATGCCCCGGGGGGTTTATATAGGCCTACCCCCGGGGGTACAATGGTAATCCGGCTGGGCGCGGGGCCCAGCCGTCTGTGTCTACGCTCTCCGGCTTCTGCGCCGGCTGCTGGGGCCCGCCGGCTAGTGGGTCCCGCCGGCTGCCGGCTCCTTGGTCGACAGGCAGGCCCCACTGGCAGGGCCTTGTCGGCGGCTGGTTACTATTGCTCAATCTTGGTGACGAGGGCTTCGCCGAGGTGGGCGTGGCTACAGTGCCGTCGTCCGGCGGGTGATCGCTGTAGCCTCACCGCGTCTTGTCTCCTTAATGGGGCGTCTTCTTCGAGGGAGGTGGCAAGCCGGCTGTGGGGAGCCGGCTCTATCTTGGGCCGACTGGGGGAGGTCTGGCCGCCTTCGGGTGTCTCTCTGCCCGAAGGGGCCCACCGCCCGTGGGCCGTACTGGTAGCCCGTCGTGGATGACATCATGGTCAATGTGGCAACAGTGCTGCGCCGGACGGGTCATGGCCACCCGTACCGCGCACTGTGCCAGGCGTGCTCCGGGATTCGGGGGTCACAGGCTTCACTGTAGCCACACCCCGTCACATTGCCGTTATGTGGATGCAGACTTCGAGGGTATGATCTTGACCGCTTTATGGGAGCCGGCTTCTCTTCATGAGGGCTGAAGTCGGGCCGCCTTCCGATAGCCGGCCTGGAGACAGCCGGCAAGGGGAAGGCGGCCCTCTGTCTTGGTTTCTTGAGGGACGAATCGGCTCGTAATTTTTTCAGAAGGGCTAGGGGGAGCCGGCTAGGCTACCCATGGTTATTTACTCCGACAGTTTAACACCTCGAAGAGGTGATACTCGCAGATAGGCCATGTCTCCAATTTCATAGACTACCTCCTTGCGTTTTGAATCTGCATAACTCTTTTGTCGGGACTGATCTACCTTCAGTCTATCTCGAATTAGCTTAACCTTCTCTTCAGACTCCTTAATCAAATCTGGTCCAAACAACTGGTGGTCTCCAACTTCATCCCACATCAACCGTGTCCTGCACCTTCTTCCATACAGGGCTTCGAACGGTGCCATCTTCAAACTGGCCTGGTAACTGTTTTTGTATGGGAACTCCGCGTAGGGCAGGTTGTCATCCCAACTAGATCCATAATCTAGCGCACAAGCTCTCAACATGTCCTCCAGAATCTGATTGACTCTCTCGGTCTATCCATCTGTCTATGGGTGAAAAGCCGTACTGAACTCCAGCCAGGTACCCAAGGTCTGGTGCAGCCGGTGCCAAAACTTTGAGGTAAACTGTGTTCCTCTATCTGATACGATGGTCCTCGGAACCCCATGCAGACACACGATCCTGGTCATGTATATCTTGGCCAACTTCGCACTTGTGATAAAATCCATGCCAAGCTTACTAGGATAAAGTGTGCCACTTTGGTCAAGCGATCAACTACTACCCATATAGAATCATATCCTAATTTGGGCCTGGGCAATCCAGTGATAAAATCCATGCCAAGCTTATCCCACTTCCATTCGGGTATCGACGTAGGCTGTAGCAATCATGCTGGCTTTTGATGTCCTGCCTTCACTCTTTGACATACATCACATACGGTACATACTCGGCAATATCCTTCTTCATACCAGTCCACCAGAAATGCTCCTTCAAATCCAAATACATCTTAGTGTTTCCGGGGTGTATCGAGTATGGCGAATCCTGAGCTTCCTGTAGTATCAACTTTCTGATCTCTGCATTATTGGGCAAATATATACGGTCCTCAAACCATAAGGTGTCGTGCTCATCCTCACGAAACCCTTTGGCTTTCCCTTCACTCATCTTCTCCTTTATCTCAGCGATCTCTTTGTCATGCTTCTGAGCTTCTCGAATCTTTTCCAATAATGTTAACTATACCTCCAATGTTGCCAAAAGGCCTTTAGGAACTATCTCCATTCGAAGTTCCCTAAGATCCTCGGCTAACTCCTTTGGCATCTCTCCGCTTACGAGGGTGTTAGCATAACTCTTACGGCTCAAAGCATCTGCTACAACATTGGCCTTTCCTAGATGATAATGCAGCTTTATATCATAATCCTTTATGAGGTCCAACCATCTCCTCTGCCTGAGGTTAAGCTCCTTCTGGGCGAAGATGTACTTCAAACTCTTGTGATCCATGTATACATCGCAACTGTTTCCAATGAGAAAATGTCTCCAGGTCCTGAGCGCGTGCACCACAGCTGCTAACTCCAAATCATGCGTGGCATAATTTAACTCATGCGGTTTCAGTTTTCATGAGGCATATGAAACCACTCTTCCGTCTTGCATCAGTACTCCTCCATGTCCTAACCGTGAAGCATCGCAATACACTTGGAAGTCCTTGCGTATATCTGGCAGAATCAGCACTGGGGCTGAAGTCAATCGTTTCTTCAACTCCTGGAAACTTTCTTCACATTCATCAGTCCAATGGAACTTAGTGTCCTTCTTCAAAAATGCCGTCATAGGCTTTGCAATCTTAGAGAAATTCTCAATAAATCTCCGATAGTATCCCGCAAGTCCAAGAAAACTGTGGATCTCTCTAACTGAGGTGGGTGCCAACCACTCAGTGACTGACTGAACCTTAGTGGGATACACGGCTATACCCTCTCCTGATATAACATGTCCATGGAATCCAACTTCCTTCAACCAAAACTAACATTTACTAAACTTTGCATACAACTGATGTTCTCTGAGCTTCTCCAGAACTATACGTAGATGCTCCTTGTGCTCCTCTTCATTCTTCGAGTATACCAAGATATCATCAATGAACACCACAACGAACTTATCCAAGAACTCCATGAACACCTTGTTCATCATACTCATGAAGTAGGCAGGGGCGTTAGTCAATCCAAAAGACATGACCATATACTCATACAGCACGTACCTTGTGGTGAAAGCTGTCTTAGGTATATCCTTCTCTCGAATCTTCAGCTGGTGATATCCTGATCGCAGATCAATCTTCGAAAACACTTTAGCTCCTGTCAACTGGTCAAATAAATCATTGATCATCGGCTGTGGGTACTTGTTCTTGATCGTCACTTCATTCAACGCACGATAATCAACAACCATTCTCAAAGATTTATCCTTCTTCTCAACCAAGAGCACTGGTGCTCCCCATGGTGATGAACTTCGTCGGATGTAACCTTTCTCCAACAACTCCTTAATCCGCTTCTTGATCTCTTCTAGATCATTTGCGGGTATCCGACAGGGTCTCTTTGATATTGGCCCGGTGCCTAGCAATAGCTCTATCAAAAAAATCGATGTCTCGATCCCGCGGCATGCCTGGTAACTCCTCGGGAAAAACATCTGGGTAATCCTTCACTACAGGTACTTCCTCCTGAACAACTCACGTGCGGGTATTTACTTGGCTCCTCCTAGGTGCATGCCTAGATACATACTTGATCCTTTTTCCCTCCGGGGTGGTGAGCAAAATCGACTTACTCGCGCAATCGATGTTTCCCCCATACATCGATAGCCAATCCATTCCCAGTATCACATCCAATCCTTGTGACTCCAAAATTATCAGGTCTGAAGGGAAAATATGGCTTGCTATGGTAAATGGGATCTGAAAGCATCCTTCACTTGCCATATACTCCGCTCCTGGTGAACTTACTAACATGGGTGTCCTGAGTACTTTAGTGGGCAGTCTATACTTATCCATGAATCCCCTTGATATGTATGAATGCGATGCACGAGTATCAAAAAGAACGATTGCAGTAAATGACTTAACCAAAAACTTACCGATAACTGCATCAGGGTACTCCTCAACCTCCTCCACGATCACGTGATTCACTTGTCCCCTGTTGAAAGGGTTGGGCTTCTTCCCAGTGCTTCCATTACCATTCCCATTCTTCACTTCAGGGCACTCAGTAGCGTAGTGTCCAGTCTTCCCGCACTTGAAACAAGTAATGTGACTTAGGTCCTTCTTGGTGGGTGTGGATGGGTTAGAGCGGTTCTGATTACTACCTGCTCCATTCCCGTTTCCATTCTTGGGGCCACTGTGGTTGTGAGAACTCCCTCCATTGTGGGTGTGACCTCCATGGTTATGGACAAGTCCTCCCTAGTTCGGGGTTAAACGAGGCTTCTGCTGAGCTCCTGAGTTGTACCTTCCTTCTCCATACTTCCTTTTGCAGCTCTCAATTTGCTGCTGCTTCCCTTCAATCATAAGAGCCTTGTCTACCAACTCCTAGTAGTTGTTCAATGTTTCCACCATCAACTGCATGCTCATCTCATCATTCAGCCGCTCCATAAACTTCTGCTGCTTTGTGGCACCTGTGGCCACATAATCAGGGGCATAACGAGATAGCTTACTAAATTCATCCATGTACTGCCCCACAGTACGGTTCCCTTGGCATAAGTTGCGAAACTCACGCCTCTTCATGTTCATAGCTCCCGCTAAGACGTGGGCTGTGCGGAATGCTTGCTGGAATTGGTCCCATGTAACAGTGCCTATGGGATAGGTGACGGTGTAATTCTCCCGCCATGAGGCTGCCGGCGTAGCCATTCATCCGCAACTATTGGCTCGGTGCTACTAGAAAACACCGGTGGCTGTAACCTCAGAAAACGAGCTAAGTTTTCAACTGGTGGTGGTGGTGGTGGGTTGTTGTTGTTGCCTTGGTTTTGAACTAACAACTTCATCAAGGTATTCTACTGCTGGATCAACTGAGTGAGCTCTGGTGGAAAGGTAAATCCGAGGTCACGTCTCGGAGGCATCTGGGGTTTAGAGGGAAGAGAATAGAAAGAATGAGGTCTAGTGAGAAAACACTACCCATATGCACATGAGACAAACACAATCATATCACTCAATCAATCAAGCAAGGGCATACAATCGGTCTAGAACTATCCTTACAAAAGTGCTCGAGCTATACTTTATACATGGTGGAATACTACTACTAATATGGTGGTCAACTAGAAATTTTGATCGGTCGAAGACTCCATGATGTCTGCTCCAGCTTCATCTTCAAAGTCATCATCGCTGACATCGGGGTCGGAGTCGGTGTCGTCGATGATGATGTAGTCTTCCGAACGAATCTCCTTGGGTTCGTCGTCTTCTCCTGTTGGCGTGGGGTCCCCCATGAATACTCCCAGCTTCCTTGTCAGGTCATCATTCTTCTCCACTAGTACGATGATTTCCTCCTCATAATCTTCACGAGTAGCCTTGAGTTCTTCCTCCAGCTCCATTATCCTTGTCATCGCTTTCTTCAGATCTATGATGCCTACACACATCTGGTTTTCCTGGCGTCGAATGTGCTGGTTTAACTCCTGGATGAAAGCTGCAATGGATCTATCCTTCCTGGTGCTAATCATCTCCCATTGCTCATCTCAGCGCCCACAAATCTGGTAGATAGTATCCTTGAGATCCTTCCAGTAAACTTCTCCAATGCGTCCCATGGTGATGTGGGTTGCCATACTCTTTCCTAGACTCCAGGTTGGTGCATCAAAACAAAACTCTATTGGCTTAGTGACTGGCGTGAATGTCCTTCCTGGAACTTGAACTTGAATCATCCAGCGCTCCAATTCTGGTAAAGTGGCATTGTAAGTTCCGGTGAAGCTTGGTATTCCAATGTTCAGGTACTTAGTGACTTCCTTCAAGTGTCGTCCAAAAGGTGCTTCTTCATCCGGTTGTGCAAACTTGATCCTTGCGTCCGCCTTCCTAAAGAGTAGAAAATGGAGAGGAGTCAGAAATGAGAAGAGATTAGTGATCTAGGGCTTTAGCTTAGTGGTCGTGTCCTACACTCAGTGTGTGCTCTGATACCATCTTGTAGCGACCAGACCACAAACGGTCAAGTCACTGTGCTTCAGTGTCATCCCTGGATTGGTAATGTTGACACACACAGTACTCGATGGATTTATAACAGAGTAGCAATCACACACTTCTTACACCGAATGTCTCCAAAGAGAACTTATTACAATAAATATGGCTTAAGGCCATCTAACATGATAATAGTGGAAGGCTTGGAAGATAAAATGAGACCATCAACTCCAACGGCATAGCCGAGTTGTACGGCAATGACCTAGCGAACCTTACTCTTCGTCTGAAAAGTCTGCAACATGATATGTTGCAGCCCGAAAACGGGTCAGCACATGGAATATGCTGGCAAAATAACACAGTAGAGCAATGAACAGAAATATGCTATCACTAGATGCATATATGGCTGGTGGAGGCTCTATGGTTATTTAGTTTTTGCGAAAAGCCAATTTTTCCCTATATCAAAGGAATAAATTTTATTTAACTATCATGGTGGTTGAAACATCATTGAAAAGGTTCCTCCAACTCAATCCCAATTAAAAGTAATTATCAACCCAACAATTTAATTAAGAGTGATGAGATACAATAGGAAAATCAAAGTACTAGATACTCAAGATGTCCATAACCGGGGACACAGCTAACCATGATTAGATTGTACACTCTGCAGAGGTTTGCGCACTTTTCCCCACAAGACTCGATCTCCTCCGTTGGATTTCTCGCACTACTTGGTGTTTGAGAAACGGATGACCGAGACACAGTCTTTCAGAAACACTAACTCTTTACTCTGGGTGGACAGTTACACCTACTTTCCCCTACATCTGCTAGCCCACCACTGAAAGAGGTCATGCAACATACTCAACTATGCCATAGCCCATAATGGCTTGTGGCTGCACACGGAAGTTTCTAGCATGAATAGTCTAAAGATCCCTTTGAGCCTGGGTGGCGGACCGTAGGATGACCACATGGGTACTCCGGGATATCCTAGGACAACACTAGATTCTCCAGGTGCCCAAACAGAAATCCACCCAGATGTGCAGTAAAGTTTCCACCTTAAGTTGAACCATTAATTAGCATCTCACATCTGTGATGGATACACTCAGACCCAATCCACGTCTATGAGCATAGCATGGCAATATAAGTATAACGTAGAAATAACTCCCAAGGTTTGATAACAAAACAGGGCATTAGGTTCTACCTCATCAACTACTTCGAAACCCACAAGTTAATAACATCCTAATCATGCAGTGTTTGCGGATTGGAACTAATGCATAAAAACTGGGTATGAAAAGAGTACGATCAATGTGTTACTTGCCTGGCGGACGATCCGCAAAACCTAGGGACTCGTAGTAGCACGCTTCGCACTCCGGGTGTTCTATCACAAACAAACAATAGCATACATAAGCAATCAAGCAAAGATGCATAGATAAAACTCAAATAAGAAGAATTAATCAGGAAGTTCAACTTAAGAACTCCGGTTTGCAAAAGAATCAAATCAAACGGAGCAACGAAACACAAACTGCGAAAGAAACAAGATCCGATTACTAATCTGGACTAAAGTCAACTTTTACAGTACCAAAATCTTATTCAAGTTGGTTAAACAGAAAGAGGGCTTCGAGACGAAGATCTAGGCGCTTGAATCGCCTGATTCCGATAAACGAGCGAAAAGATAAACTCAAACGAAAATCGGATCAGAAATCGTGATTGAAAATAATTGCGAAAAAGCCAAGAAAAAGAAAAACGAACGAACAGGCTAACGAACGAACGTTCATTGTCTGTGATTAACGGGCGAAAACCGTTCGTTAAAACGAACGTACGGACGAACGTCCGCTAAATAAACTAAACCAAGAAAACCAACAAACCGGTCTAAAAAAGTAACTAGGTTTTTTTAAAAACACATGGATTTTACCTAAACCGAAAAAACCGAACGGCGAGATTTGCGAACTCCGGCGCGGCTCCGGCGGCTTCCGGCGAGCGGGCGGCGGCGCGGGCGACGGCGGGGTGTGGCGCGGGGCA
>NC_041388.1:182281618-182304305 GCF_002162155.2 Triticum dicoccoides | reverse complement strand
GCGCGGCAGCGACTCGGCGACGGTGCAGCAGCAGGCGGCGAGCGGCGGCGTGCGACGGCGGGGCTGGCGGCTGGCGGCGGCGTGCGAGGCGGCGGGGCTGGCGGTGGCGACTTGGGGCTCCAAGGGGGCCCCGGGTCCGGCTTTTAAAGGGGGAGGGGAGGCGGCTTGCGGGAGGGGTGAAGCCATGGCGGCAGCGGCTCAGACTCCCTCGAGGAGTCCGGCTCGGTGACGACGGCGACGTGGGGCTGGCTGGGCCAGCTGGGCCGTGGCCCATTTCGGTCTGGCGGGCTTTCTCTCTTTTTTTTAAACATATTCCGGCCAAAAGAAATCCTTGAAAAATAAATTAAAGTCTAAAAATACCAAAACAAATTTTCACCATCTAAATAAAATATTTAGAACAAGGTGAACATTTTCTTGGCCTAAAATACAATTTTAAAAAATGCATAAATTTTTCCTATGCAAATAAAATAGCAATAAAATCCGAATAAAATCAAATATTTGACTTTAATATTTTCCTCCTATATTTCATTTATTTTGGAGAAGTCATATTATCTCCCCTCTTATATTTTTATATGAAATATTTTCGGAGAGAAAAATAATAAAACAAATGATCCTTGTTTCGATATTTGATAAAATTCAAATATGAACACCATGAAATCCCCAACTCTCTCCGAGGGTCCTTGAGTTGCTTAGAATTTCCAGGATCGCGAAACGAAATGCAAATAAAATATGATATGCATGAATGACCTACGTATAACATTCCAGATTGAAAATTTGGGATGTTACACAATGAGGAAAACATCTATGATAGGGCCTACTCATATTCTAAAATAGTACTTACTACTGTTCTCATATCAACTCTAAGCAATAACATGCGTTGTCATAAAAATCTTGGAAATGAGAGTAACATATAGCAATCATGAGGTTATGCTCATAATATCTATTCTAACAATCATTAGATGCCAATTGTTCTCATATCAACTCTAACAATAACATGTGTGGTCATAAAAATCTAGGAAATGAGAGGAACATATAGCAATGATGTGATTATAGACATACTATCTATTCTAAATTTGTAACAATGAACAGGCAGTCGTATTCATAAGGTAAAGATGAGATGAGATAGAACAATTACATGACGATAGATTCCACCAGTATAGGTAGCCAGTCTGTGTGTCGACGGCGTAAACGATGCCATCATGCACTATAGCATCAGACAGAAATGTTGCCTCAACAGGATTGACGATGAGCTATAACCATGTATGGCGACCGGATTCCAGATAGTATAATCCCATGTTGAACAAGGCAATGAGCTTGTAATCCATGTGGTCTTCTGATGGCATGGGCACTTCACAGATTACAACTTTAAGCAAACAGAGGTCAAGCCAAAATCTCCACGTGTCTCGTGCATATTAGGCAGGAGTGTCCAGCGGGCCGCGAGGCTCGATGGCGGCAATAACCAACGATGGAAGGGTGATCTCTCGCTGGGCATAGATATCCACGAGATCCACAGACTACCGGATTGGTGGATGAGGACGATCCAGTTGGCCTTCATGCCTGCCCAGTAGTGGCCGCACAAAAAGGACATGCGGACGGGTAGTGGTAGCATGTCGAGGGGCACCACGGCAACCTCCGTAGGATCGTCAAGTCGGTGTCTGGGCCACCTGCGAGGATTGGGCATCAGCAAGCAGGGTGTCTCGAAAAGAGCCGGCCTGTTGCAGACGAGTAGACGGTACAAAGGCACTGAGCATGCGGCTAGACAGACGGTCCTGAGCAGGTCCATACGATTACAGATATGCTCCAAGAGAACATCGGGGAGGGAATTCCAATCGCGGCTCTGCCTGTCAGTCGGTTCTGCCATGGGGGTTTTAGGGCGCTGAGTGATTGGGTTTTTCGGTGCATGCGAGCCAGCGGGGAAGTGGATTTAGCGGGCAAGCAAAGAAGATGGTACGCGCGGGCTACCAAGGAAGATGGCACAGGCGGGCGAGTAGTGAGCGGGGGGAAATGGTGTGCGGCCGACGATGGGGAAGAGAGGAGGAAGAAGAAGAGAGGAGGAAGAAGAGTGAAAGACGGGGAAGAAAGTGCAGTAAATCTCAATTCTACTACTACTACTACTACTACTACTACTACTACTACTACTACTACTACTACTACTACTACTACTACTACGAGGATGTACCGTCCTTTGGAGTTTAAATAGTTACGCTGATGACATGTGGGTCTACCTCAAGAGGGCCCATATGCTGCAGCGTGCTCCACTAGCAAATATGATGGCAGTACTGGGTAAGGCTGATTTAGTAACACCAACACGCTGGTTCAGCTTATTAATTAAGTGTCCCATCTGCTGCAGCGTGTATTGTCACTTCACTGTGAAGACTAGTTGAATAGTTCTCTCTGACCGAGATGGGTCGCAAGGACTTCCTATCTATAGTATCCCTATGACTTGTGACGACTTCCTATCTATAGTATCCCTATGACTTGTGACGACCTAAGACTGGCGCTCCGGAAGCCTTCCATGTATTTCGTTGTAGTTGTGTGTTCCATTTGTTTGTTGCATTTCATCATAGCATCATGTACATTGCATTCGCGTGTTTTTTTCAAAACACGCATCCGTGCGTAGTTGCTGGTTCTCCTCGTTGTTTTCGTTGACCGTTCCGAGACCAACCAGGTTTTTCGATTCCCTCTTGTCAAACCACCTAACCCCTCTTTGCATAGTGCATCGACCCTCACGTGCGTGTCCGAAACTTACCCGAACTTGAACCCGAACCGGGCTATCGTTATCGATTGGTTTGGATCATCTCCGAACATCCTTAAGATATCTTTCGTTTCTCCATTAGACTCCCCTAACCTTTTGTTCTCGACCGCCCGATCCCGATCCAATGATCCAAATCCTCCCTCCTTTTTACCTACTTACTATATAATCAAAGAAACCATAAAAATCTAGGGATCATGTCCCATCCATTCCGTGTCCGCCGCCACCACCATCTTCTTGGGGATTCGCGCTGCCCAACCTCCAGCCGCCACCCACTCTCCCTCGAATCCTCCATTGAGCCAATCCCGGCCTCTCTGGGATCTATCCAGCTGCGCGGCCCTGTTGGGGAACGTAGCATTTCAAAAAAAAATCCTACGATCACACAAGATCTATCTAGGAGAAGCATAGAAACGAGCGGGGAGAGTGTGTCCACGTACCCTCGTAGACCCAAAGCTGAAGCGTTTATTAACGCGGTTGATGTAGTCGAACGTCTTCGCGATCCAACCGATCTAGTACCGAATGCACAACACCTCCACGATCTGCACATGTTCAGCTCGGTGACGTCCCTTGAACTCTAGATCCAGCTGAGGCCGCGGGAGGGTTTCGTCAGCATAACGGCGTGGTGACGGTGATGATGAAGTTACTGATGCAGGGCTTTGCCTAAGCACTACGACAATATGACTGAGGTGGAAATTGGTGGAGGGGGGCACCGCACACGGCTAAGAAATCAACTTGTGTGTCTATGGGGTGCCCCCCTCCCCGGTATATAAAGGAGGGGAGGAGGAGGAGGGCCGGCATCAAGGGGCGCGCTCAAAGGGGGGATTCCTACTCCTAGTAGGAGTTGGTTTCCCCCTTTCCTAGTCCAAGTAGGAGAAGAAGGAAGGAGAGGGAGAGGGAGAAGGAAAGAGGGGGGCGCCGCCCCCTCCTAGTCCAATTCGGACCAGCCCATGGGGGGCGTGCTGCCTCCCCTTGTGGCCCTTCTCTCGTTTCCACTAAAGCCCAATAAGGCCCAATACTTCCCATGGTGAATTCCCGTAACTCCCTAGTTCTCCAAAAAATATCTGAATCACTTAGAACCTTTCCTATGTCCGAATATAGCCTTCCAATATATGAATCTTTACCTCTCGGCCATTTCGAGACACCTCGTCATGTTCGTGATCTCATCCGGGACTCCGAACAAACTTCGGTTATCAAATCACATAACTCATAATACAAATCGTCATCGAACGATAAGCGTGCAAACCCTACGGGTTTGAGAACTATACGTTATTCCCTTTCTCATCGGTGTGTTACTTGCCCGAGATTCGATCATCGGTATCATCATACCTAGTTCAATCTCGTCACCGGCAAGTCTCTTTATTCGTTCTGTAATGCATCATCCCGCAACTAACTCATTAGTCACATTGCTTGCAAGGCTTATAGTGATGTGCATTACCGACAGGGCCCAGAGATACCTCTCCGACAATCGGAGTGACAAATCCTAATCTTGATCTATGCCAACTCAATAAACACCATCATAGACACCTTTAGAGCATCTTTATAATCACCTAGTTATGTTGTGATGTTTGATAGCACACTAAGTGTTCCTCCAATATTTGGGAGTTGCATAATCTCATAGTCATTGGAACATGTATAATTCATGAAGAAAGCAATAACAATAAACTAAACGATCATAGTGCTAAGCTAGCGGATGGGTCTAGTCCATCACATCATTCTCAAATGATGTGATCCCGTTCATCAAATGACAACACATGTCCATGGCTAGGAAACTTGACCATCTTTGATTAACGAGCTAGTCAAGTAGAGGCATACTAGGGACACTTTGTTTGTCTATGTATTCTCACACGTACTAAGTTTCCGGTTAATACAATTCTAGCATGAATAATAAACATTTATCATGATATAAGGAAATATAAATAACAACTTTATTATTGCCTCTAGGGCATATTTCCTTCAGTCTCCCACTTGCACTAGAGTCAATAATCTAGTTCACATCGTCATGTGATTTCACACCAATAGTTCACATCTTTATGTGATTAGTTCATGTCTTCATGTGACTAATACCCAATGGGTTTACTAGAGTCAATAATTTAGTTCACATCGCTATGTGATTAACACCCAAAGAGTGATCATGTTTTGCTTTTGAGAGAAGTTTAGTCTACAGGTCTGCAACATTCAGATCTGTATGTATTTTGCAAATTTCTATGTCTACAATACTCTGCACGGAGCTACTCTAGCTAATTTCTCCCTATTTCAATATGTATCTAGATCGAGACTTAGAGTCATCTAGATCGGTGTAAAAAGCTTGCATCAACGTAACTCTTTATGATGAACTCTTTTATCACCTCCATAACCTAGAAATTTTTCCTTAGTCCTGTAAGGATAATTTTGACCGTTGTCCAGTGATCTACTCCTAGATCACTATTATACTCCCTTGCCAAAATCATGCTAAGGTATACAATAGGTCTGGTACACAGTATAGCATACTTTATAGAACTTTCTATTTTCTGCCATGGCCGGGTTTTGAGTCTTTACTCAATTTCACACCTTACAATTCAGGCAAGAACTCCTTCTTTGGCTGATCCATTTTGAACTCCTTCAAAATCTTATCAAGGTATGTACTCATTGAAAGTCTTATCAAGAGTCTTGATCTATCTTTATAGATCTTGATGCCCAATATGTAAGTAGCTATATAGCTAATTCTTTCTTTAAAAACTCCTTTCAAATTCTCCTTTATGCTTTCGAGAAAATTCTACATCATTTCTGATCAACAATATGTCATTCACATATACTTATCAAAAAGGATGTAGTGCTCCCACTCACTTTCTTGTAAATACAGGCTTCATCACAAGTCTGTATAAAACTATATGCTTTGATCAACTCATCAAAGCGTATATTCAAACTCCGAGATGCTTGCACCAGTCCATAGATGGGTCGCTGGAGCTTGCACACTTTGTTAACACCTTTAGGATTAACAAAACCTTCTGGTTGCATCATATACAACTCTTTTTTAGTAAATCCATTAAGGAATGTAGTTTTGATATCCATTTGCCAGATTTCATAAAAAGCGGCAACTGCTAACACGATTCAGACATACTTTTAAGCATCAATATGAGTGAGAAAATCTCATCGTAGTCAACACCTTGAACTTGTCGAAAACCTTTTGCGACAATTCGAGCTTTGTAGATAGTAACACTACTATCAGTGTCCGTCTTCATCTTGAAGGTCCATTTATTCTGAATGGCTCACCGATCATCGGGTAAGTCAATCAAAGTCCATACTTTGTTCTCATATATGGATCCCATATCAGATTTCATGGCCTTAAGCCATTTCGCGGAGTATGGACTCATCATCACTTCCTCATAGTTTTAGGTTCGTCATGGTCTAGTAACATGACTTCCAGAACAAGATTACCATACCACTCTGGTGCGGAACATACTCTGGTTGACCTACAAGGTTCGGTAGTAACTTGATCTGAAGTTTCATGATCATCATTATTAATTTCCTCACTAATTGGTGTAGGCATTACTGGAACTGATTTCTCTGATGAACTACTTTCCAATTCGGGAGAAGGTACAATTACCTCATCAAGTTCTACTTTCCTCCCACTCACTTCTTTCAAGATAAACTCCTTCTCTAGCAAGGATCCGCTCATAGCAACAAAGATCTTGCCTTCGGATCTGTGATAGAAGGTGTACCTAACAGTTTCTTTTCGGTATCCTATGAAGACGCACTTCTCCGATTTGGGTTTGAGCTTATCAGGCTGAAACTTTTTCACATAAGCATCGCAACCCCAAACTTTAAGAAACGACAGCTTAGGTTTCTTGCTAAACCACAGTTCATACGGTGTCATCTCAACGGATTTTTAGATGGTGCCCTATTTAACATGAATGCAGCTGTCTCTAATGCATAACCCCAAAACGATAGTGGTAAATCGGTAAGAGACATCATAGATCGCACCATATCTACTAAAGTACGGTTATGAGGTTCGGACACACCATTACGATGTGGTGTTCCAGGCGGCGTGAGTTGTGAAACTATTCGACATCGTTTCAACTGAAGGCCAAACTTGTAACGAAATATTTTGTCTCCGCTATCAGGTCATAGAAACTTTATTTTCTTGTGACAATGATTCTCCACTTTACTCTAAAATTCTTTGAACTTTTCAAATGTTTCAGACTTGTGTTTCATTATGTAGATATACCCATATCTGCTTAAATCATCTATGAAGATCAGAAAATAACGATACCCACCACAAGCCTCAACACTCATCACATCGCATACATCCGTATGTATTATTTCCAATAAGTCAGTGGTTCGCTCCATTGTTACGGAGAACAGAGTCTTAGTCATCTTGCCCATGAGGCATGGTTCACAAGCATCAAATGATTCATAATCAATTGATCCCAAAAGTCCATCTGCATGTAGTTTCTTTATGCGCTTTACACCAATATGACCTAAACGGCAGTGCCACAAGTATGTTGCACTATCATTATCAACTTTGCATCTTTTGGCATCAATATTATGAATATGTGTATCACTATGATCGAGATTCAATAAACCATTTACATTAAGTGTATGACCATAGAAGGTTTTATTCATGTAAATAAAACATCAATTATTCTTTGACTTAAATGAACAACCGTATTGCAATAAACATGATCCAATCATATTCATGCTCAATGCAAACACCAAATAACATTTATTTTAGGTTCAACACTAATCCTGAAGGTAAAAGGAGTGTGCGATGGTGATATTATCAAACTTGGAATCATTTCCAACACACATCGTCACCTTGCCCTTAACTAGTCTCTGTTCATTTTGCAACTCCAGTTTCGAGTTACTAATCTTAGCAACTAAACCAGTGTCAAATACCCTGGGGTTACTATGAACACTAGTAAAGTACACATCAATAACATGTATATCAAATATACTTTTGTAAACTTTGCCATTCTTCTTATCCACCAAGTATTTGGGGTAGTTCCGAACTCAGTGACCATTCCCTTTGCAGTAGAAGCACTTAGTTTCAGGCTTAGGTCTAGCTTTGGGCTTCTTCACGAGAGTGGCAACTTGCTTGCCGTTCTTCTTGAAATTCTCTTTCTTTCCCTTGCCCTTTTACTTGAAACTAGTGGTCTTGTCAACCATCAACACTTGATGCTTTTTCTTGATTTCCACCTTCGCCAATTTCAGCATTGCGAAGAGCTTGGGAATCATTTCTGTTATCCCTTGCATATTATAGTTCATCACGAAGTTCTAGTAACTTGGTGATAGTGACTAGAGAACTCTGTCAATCACTATCTTATCTAGAAGATTAACTCCCACATGATTCAAGTGATTGTAATACTCAAACATTCTAAGCACATGCTCACTAGCTGAGCTATTCTCCTCCATCTTGTAGGTAATGTACTTGTCAGAGGTCTCATACCTCTTAACACGAGCATGAGTCTGAAATACCAATTTCAGCTCTTGGAACATCTCATATGCTCTGTGGCGTTCAAAACATTTTTGAAGTCCCGGTTCTAAGCCGTAAAGTATGGCACACTAAACTATCAATTAGTCATCATACCGAGCTTGTCAAACGCTCGTAACGTCTACAACTGATCCTGCAAAAGGTCCATCACCTAGCGCTGCATCAAGGACATAATTCTTCTGTGGAGCAACGAGGATAATCCTCAGATCACGGAGCTAGTCCCCATCATTCCTACTAACATCTTTCAACATAGTTTTCTCTAGGAACATATCATAAATAAAACAAGGAAGCTATACGCGAGCAATTGATCTACAACATAGATATGCAAATACTATCAGGACTAAGTTCATGATAAATTTAAGTTCAATTAATCATATTACTGTAAGTTCATCTAGTGCCCCTTAGTGATTTTGGTGTATTGAAGACTTATAAGTTAAGGGACTAATGTGTTTATGAGTGTACACAGGTCTATAAGTCTATGAGGAGTTTGATATTTACAGAGAAATTCGACCCCTAAAAATGAAGTTCGTCAACTGAAGACTTTGGATTTCTGAAGACTTTCTGAAGACTTTGAAAGTGAAGAAATTGGTGCAATCCTGAAGACTTGGTATTCATCCGAGGAACATGAAGCGTGAAGACTTTCATTTTCTCTTTCTTAAGTCGTAGGAAACACCGTACTGTTAAAGGGGGTTGAGGAAGTACTAAGGAAAAATTTCCATGTGATGCTCAACTCAAAATCCTACACCTACCAATCCCTTCGAGTGAAGCCATTGGAAATCTCATACAGTTCAGTCATATTCTTCAGTGACAGAGACGAAGTTCTTCTGGTCTCTGAGGAATTTGTTCTGGCTGAGGAGTTAGGAATTCGCTAGTGCGGATTGCCTACAGAGTGAGGAACATGATAGCTCTGAGGATTTTGCTACTCAAATTGCCAACCATTGATGTGCCTTGTGCCAGCTGTCCCAAAATATCTACCCACCTAACGGTCATATCATTGAAGGGCATTTATGTCTTATCATGTCGGGATGCTCCCTAGGATATAAATAGCCACCCCCTACAACCACTAGCTAGTTGGGTGCTCCGAGAGAAACCAACACTTGTCATCTAAGAGCATCCCATCCTCCGAGGACTTTGAGCGAAAATCATCAAGTGAGGAAAACCCAAACCCAAACACCTAAAAACCCAAGTGATTGAGCATCACTGAAGAGATTGATCCTGCATGGATCTGACGCTCGTTACCTTTGAAGACTGTGCTTCTTCACTGAGTGTCCAAGTTTGTGAAGGTTCGGATGTCACCTGAAGACTTACCAGACGGTTAGGCGTCAAGGTTTAGAGCATCCAAGAGGAATTGTGGATCACCGAGTGACCAAGTTTGTGAAGGTTCGGAAGTCACCTGAAGACTTACCACGAGTGATTAGGTGAGGTATGTGTGACCTTAGCTCAAGGAAAGTACGGTGAGGACTGTGTGTCCGAGACTATGTGTCCTCAGGTTTAAATACCTAGCCGCTCCAACCATATGTACAACTGAGACAGCAGTTGGAACTGGTCTACCAAATCATTGTCTTCACCAAGCTCACTGGTTCTATTTCCTCAACTCTTTCATTTCCTCATAACTATGTTGAGTGCTTGTTCGTATCTGTGTTTGAAGACTTTGACTGAAGACTTTCTCAATTTCCTCAGTTCAATTTCTTCAATCTGTTTGTCTTCATCCTGTGTTATCCTGTGTTTACGCTTTCTGTACTCAGTGCTTGTCTTCATTTCATCATGATGACTATGCTCGTGTTCTGTTCTGTTTACTTTTGAGTACCTATTCTGTTGCTAGTACTTCTTTCCTAAGGAACTTCCCCCCCTGCAAATTCCTCAGTGAAGAATTCATAAAAATTGCCTATTCACCCTGATGCGGAGCATCCTATGTACATCACCATGTACACCTTCATAGCACATCAAGCCCCAAGTGGACCTACCGGACTTAAGGTGAACCCGCTCCTCTTCAAGATTTACATGAATATCTATTGGACTTGGTCGCTACCTCACCTTGGATCATTGTGCATCACTAGGTACAAGGACGACCGCCACCAAGCAGTTGGGGAGCATCCCGGAGACCAAGTAGAAGGACCCCAAGGCCACAAGGAGGAAGAAGGAGTGCAACAAGACCAACTCTGCACCTCCCAGGCGACCCCATGCCCACGGGCCTCGAAGACCCCGTGCGCACGGGCTACACAAAGAGCGGGCGCCGGAGCACCCCGTGTGCACGGGCCTGTACCGTGCCCACGGGAACCCCGTGCGCACGGGCCCAACTTACCCCGTGCGCACGGGCCCTACAGGATGGACGGTTGTGATTGCTGTTTGGGCCTCCTCTTCATCCACCTCATCCCTCACCTCCAGCCACCTATATATTTCATACCTAGACCATTTGTTAGGGTTAGCAAAGGATATGATAGACATATGAGAGCTTTGCTCCATGGATCCACTCCACTAGGAGATCAAGACCTCCTCTTGGAGTGACCAATATCAAGACCCCACATGTGGGAAGGATCCCCAACATAGGATCATCAAGACCTCTCTCCTCATAGGATTGGGATGAACTAGTATCTTGTATCTTTCCCTTGTTGTTCTTGGATCATTGTGACCTCTTGTATGTTCTTGGATCTAGCATATGTGTGATTGCATCTAGTCAATTGAGTGTTTCCTCTTGTTTTACCTCTTGTGTTCTTCTTGTTCTTGGGGATTCTCCCTCCAATTCGTGAAAGATCTCCACATAGGGTTCCACCCTATATCATTTTGGTATCATGAGCCATGGTTTTGTCACGAAATTGGAGCCCCCCGCTTTGTTTTCTAGCCTAGTTTTGTTGATTTCGTCCTAAATTCGAAAATTCCCCACCAAAAATAGCCCCAATTTTTTTTTGTGATTTGTTGGTTTTGATGATGTTTTGTTGGATTTGATCCATGGATTTGCTTGGTTTAAGGTGGATCTAGCTTTCCCCCATCTTTTCCCCACCATCCATCCCCAAAATCTCCCCAATTTTGCCCAAGAAATCTCCATTTTCCGCCTCGAAATCGCGAAATTTCCGCCCACCCCGTGCCCACGGACCCCAGACCCCGTGCGCACTGGCCCCCGAAAACTCTCTGGACACCCCATGCCCACGAACCTGTACCGTGTGCACGGGATCCCGTGCCCACGGGCTCCTACCCCCGTGCGCATGACCCCCCAGGACAGTCGCGAGTGCTTCACCGTTTTGCCCATAACTTCCACATCCGGAGTCCGATTATTGCGTTCTTTAGCTCGATGAGTAGCTATTGACATCCCCCATCCACCTAGATAGGTTCCATCACCATTTGACTCCATCAATTTTTTTGGAACTTTGGCATCTTTGCCTAGGGCTTCCACCACAACCTCCGCATAACCACCACAAACTTCCGCAACCTAACTAATTTTGTTCCTTATAGCATTTGTGGTTGCTTCAGTAGCGATTCGAGTCTCCTAAGGTGTTTAGGCTACTTGGGGACGATTGTTTCTTGAAGAACCACCACCACCACCATAACTCCCGCATAGGCTTACACCATACACTTCTTCCACCCCAACTTAACCCAATTTTGTTTGTGTTGTGAGTAGTGTCTCCTTAGGTGTTTCGGCTACTTAGGGACCGAGCTTCAAACTCCGACACCATGTATAGTACACCACCTTACCCTCCTCTTTCGCATTGCCTACTCGCATAACCCATCATTGCATTTCGCAATTCCCATTGAGCTTCCGCAACACCACCAGCATCCCGCTACCACCATTTGACTTTTGCCCTTGAGATTTTGAGTTCACGGTTTTTTCCGTTTCCTAAGGTGTTTCGGCTACTTAGGGACGAGTCTCCATCATCTTGGTATCTACATCAAGAACACCGCCACTCACCATCTTCAAGGACGGTAACCTCGACGACACCATTGTACATTCCCCTTGCATTGCATTGATAACCCCTAGCCCCTTTTGCGTCACTTGCCTATCGAGACTAGCCATTTGAGTACTGCCGACAATGTTACTTGTGCACATTAGTGATCTACACCTCCCATTGCATACATACCATATCATATTGGTATCATCATATCATCTCTTGTGTCACAGATTGTTCCTGCATATACACAATTGCTATCTTGGTTTGTGCATTTTGCATAGTGGCCTTATCAAAAAAAAAGAGAATAAGCTTTTAAGCAAAAGAAAAGAGAGCAAAGAGCTTGTAAGCAAGTGCCATAGCATCATACCACATTGCACATAATATTGTCATATCTGATCATCTTGGATCATCTTGAGAAGAACATCGGGAACATCATACATATAGCATACTTGGGATAGAAAGCTCATACATTTTGCATCTTATAGGTTGTGCACAAGTGTCGTATCCGCCTATTGAGAAATCGTGCTAGCGTCTCTCTTGAGTTGTGCAACACGAGCGTTTTCCGTGGATTCCACATTTTGTGCTCATTCCTTGGTTGCACGACCCCATTTATCTATCCGTGTGTGTGTTTCCGTGTGCCACATATTGCTATTGGTCTACTTGTTTCACTTGCGAATTCGTGAATCTTTTACAACATTATTGACTCTTGCTAACATTTTGCATTAAATTTTTGTGCCACTATCCTCACCGAGCTCCACCATAAGCCTTAATTGTGTAGGTGTGAGAATTGACAAGATCCGGTACCAATTGTGCTATTAACTTGATACATTATGGAGTGATCTTTGATCCATCCTAAACATTGGATAAGGTACATTGGTCTAGTTCTTTCCTTTCTTCCACTCATATTTGCGTGAGTCTTGTGATGGATAGGCAAGGCATTTCATCTCCGGTCTTCGACAACAATGACGGCGTGAACAACTACATCACCAAAGCGTCAATCTTCGATCTACAACGAGAAATGCAAGAAACACAATCAAGATTGCGAGAGCGCATCGAGAACCTCTCCATTGACATTCGCTACTCCGAAGCGAGGAAAAGGGACTACATCGACAACAAGCTTTCCGCAGAAAAGGAGGAGCAAGATGCAAGGATGGAGGAGATTTAGGCCTTGATCAAGTCTACTTCCCCTTCGCCATCTTCAAGGCGGCGGCAAGCACATCGATCCTCTTCGGAGCACCCAAGCGACACAAGAGCAAGTCGTCCATGTCCACATCTCCATGGCGACCACCATCACGTTCGTGATCCATCTCGTCATGAACGACATGTCACCTCCAAGCAACATGTGCACAACGACGACGAACTACATCTACTACGAGCTCAAGCACGACAACGACATCATCAACATGAAGATGCTCAACAAGCGCAAACGTACAAGTCCGAACAAGCCCTACTTCACGCCCAAGTCCAAGCTTCATGAGCATAAGAGAAGACCGCGAGACGAGCACCACCAAGACGGAGCTACAGCTATAACAACCACTTTGGCATCTTCGCCAAGTGCTATCCAGGCATCTTCACCTTTGGACGCACGGCATCTTCGCCTACTTCCCACGAGTACGCCTACATTGACTTCATCAAGTCCAAGGTGACCACCTAGAAGTGAGGGCGACACTTCCATCTTCGGAAGCCCCTCAAGGAAGATGGCCGAGCATGGGAATTTCCCTTCGGTCATGGAGACGAGCTATGAGGTGCCATATCATATGGACCTCCTACAACAAGACGGCGACAAGAAGGTCGAGCTAGGGCCATCCCCTTCGACCACGGCGACGAGCATGAACCTATTCAACAACATGAAGACGGAGCCCATATTGGACTCATACTCCGAGTCAAGCTACGAGACGGATCATGAGACCTTATCTTTGGTCTTCGAGGAGAGTGATGATGTGCCATCTTCAGCCTTCATCCACTGCTACGACCACGACATGATTGAGCATGGAGACATTTTCACCAACATCTCTCCGACAACAACATGTGACGAGATGCCCCAATTGCCATGTGAGGAGAGCCACCACCACATGAGTTACATGAGTGACTCCACCACACGTGACATTGAGAGCATTTCCTATGAGAGGATGAGTGTGACCACCACTAGCCCCACACTTGAGAGCATGCCACACATCCTATGTGAGGTTGAGCGCCATTTGAGTGACTCCACCAACCATATGAGTGAGAGCATCCGAGAGGGAGTGAGTGAGCCACAACACTTAGTGAGTGAGGTAGTTGACATGGCATGTGAGGCCACTATGTTTCCTAACGACTTACCCTCTACTCCGAGGTGTTTTCTTCTTTGGTGCTAGGTTTCCTATATGACGACATGCCTATCCTCGACGAGTCCATCCCTCCAACGATGATGATGGCCATGGTGGACGACGATGCACCCCCACATAGTTCCATCAAGATGAAGATGACCACGACTTGGTCTTCGACACCTCACCTACAACACATGAGCGATGCTCCAAAGGTAACATAGGTGATGGTGCTTCTCTTGTCTAGGGATGGCAATTTTATCCATGGATATGGATACCCATGGATACCCGACCCGGTTGGGCAAGGGTATGGAGCACATTTTCGCCCATGGGTCCATGGATATGGATACCCACGAACAGCCGGGTTGGGCATGGTTATAGTTTGTGCTCCATGGATATCCAACGTATACCCGTATGACATGTTGGGCCATATGCCAGTGATATTAGAAAGAGAGAATCAATGGGAAATGGCAGGAAATATGCAACTTGTGCCATGAGCTATATGCCGTAGAATCAACCTCTGGTATGTCACACTTAAGGACTTATCGTATTACTTGTGGCCTACTTATGCATGGCTTATGTTGTCATTTGTGAGTGAATGATGATGAGTTAATTTTATCTTTGGGAAGGCTTCATGCTGACTTTTCTATGCCCATGGAGCTCCATGGGTATGTGGGTGTCCAGTGGGTTTGGGCATGGGCACAAGTTGTGCCCATGGATAATTTGGTGGATGGGCAGAGGATAGGAAGATGAGTCATGGATTGGATTTGGACCAGCTCCACCCGCCCCAAACCCGACCCATTGCCATCCCTACTCTTGTCCCACTAGTGGACTATTTTACGAATGATTGCTTGCATGATGTTGACATACCTATACCCATGCTTCATGCTAGTGCGACTTCTTCATGCCATGACTTACCTATTTATGATAAATATGATGATGAGCATGTTGATTTGCCTAGTTGTGATGCCATGCTACATAGGATATCATGTGAAAATTCTTTTGGTCACATCATGTTTGACAATCCATTAACCTTGTCATATGCTATGAGTGAGATCTCCCATATTGCATCTTTTCAATCTCAACATAGTAACTATGCATGCCCCATTACAATCAATCCCATTTGCACTTATGGCATAGATGACGAGATGATGGTCATTGGCTTTTGTTTTTCATGTGATGATATTGCCATGCTTCCTTTACATGATTTGCGCAATTCATCTACTATGCCATGCCATGATCACATTGCTCCAAATATGCATTATTTTGGATGTTGTCAATATTCTCCATGTGATGTTTCCATTAATGCTCATGAGGAGACCCCATAGTTTCCTCATACATATTAGGATATTTTGATGCATTCCATACTTTGCATGATTCTCATAATTGCTTGCACCATATGCATTCCATCAATAACAATGCTCTACATATTTCTTGTCATGCATTACACAATTTGAGTCTCCATTATGCTATACATAACAACAAACTTATCATGATGGCTGACATGTTTCTATATCACGCATCTCATTTATTTGATCATTGGCTATTTTGTGCTAAACAACACTTGCATGTGCGCATCATGATGGATGATGTGTACATCTACCACGCACACACAATTTTCCCTTTGTTTTTGTTGTGTGTAGGTACTCACATATACTTGTCAACCTCTCAATCCCAAGAGTTGACGAAACGAGCTCTTGAGAGCAAAGATGACTTGGGATCCCGTGAACTATCCTTTCCACCACTCTCTTCACGCAACGACTATGCGCATCTCCCTCACTTGGCTCTCACATGGCTATGGGCTATATACCGCTTCTCGCTTCTTGCTCATTTACCGTGTTCACTTTGCATGTTATGCTTGCTTCTATGCCTTTGCCATGTAATTGTGACCCTTGCTTGCATTTACCCATGATTCACAATTATGTTACTCCTATGTGTATTTGCATGCTTGGTGGAGATCCTTGTTGCTATTGCCATGTTTATCATGTGCCTCATGCTAGTGTTGATTCTTGTGTTGGGAGAGTCATGATGTTCCATTGCTATTTACATAGGACTTCTTGCCATTACAATGATGATACCTTCTTAATATCTTGCTTTCATGCTTGTGCTATGTCATGTGAATTATGCATGCACACTATTTGCGCCCATGACATGTTTGCCATGATTCCCCCTAGTATGTTGCATCTTCGCAATACTAGCTTGCTTTCCTTGATTCCCATGATTGCTTGCTTTGTCGCATCACCCATATTCCATTCTTCATTGCTTTCTTGGTTGATGACGTATATGTTCATGCCTCTCACATGATATATTTTGTTCATTGCCGCTTGCCTCCAATTGTTGCACCTATGATTATTGATCTTGGAGACTTGGACACTTTACTTGTGATGCATGCTTGCTTGATTGCGCCTATTCTATTTGGTTGTTCTCGCATCATATGCCTCCATACTATGACATGCTCCCTTGTACTTTCTTATGATGAGCATGATGCATCCACTTGTTGGGTATTTTACCACACGAATGATAGGTTTTGCATCTCCGCTAACCTCATTTGTTTTTCCGAGTGTTTGTCATGTTCTTTCATGTTGAAGGATTCGCAAGGCGATACCGTCATGACACAATTTGTTCATGTGAAGCTGTACACGATGTGCAACACCAACATTTGCGAGAATCTCCTAAAGGTGAACTCCTTCCCTTTGAGCCATCCTCAAATATGCATATTGGATGGGTCACACTTTCATTACTGTTTCCTTCTTGTTGTCTACATGGTACATCTCGCGAACGAAGGAGCAACATTGAAGATTGACTCTATGGACCTTCACATTGAGGAGCGCTCGGACTTATTGGAGGCACCTTCGAACCTCCACTCATGCAACGACATCGAGCATTGGTATGCCAACTCCTCCATACTTGTTGATTGTGCTCACCCATGTCATGCTCGATGGACATATCATACACATGACAAATTTGCATCTTATGCATGGATTGACTCACATTATGATTGCCTTGTTGCATCTATTTCCATGTCATCCATGATATATGAGCTTGTGCATTTCCTTAGCAAATTTGTTGTGATCTTTCTTGATGGCATATTCATACATCATGATCTTATTTCCTACCATCAATTGCATGATCATATCACATTGAGCATCCATTACCATATTCATGCTATTGATAAACCGTCTCACTATGACATCATTTTGCACCGTGGTTGCATTGATCATATTCACAATACATTTGTGTGCACAATGAATGCTTTTGCCCCCATGAATGCTTTGCATACCATTCCATTCTTTTGGATAAGCTTCATGCACCTTGTCATGCTCACTCTTGTTGCACGGACTCATTCTTACATGATGGACACCTTGTGTGCGCTAACCATTGTATTTCCGAGTGTCGCTTGTGTTTGCTCTTTTTGCATGTATACCACTCCGGAGATACCTTGGAGTACTTGGATTGCACCATGTCTTCAACTCCGTCCAACTTCAAGTCCGTCCACGACAACCGTTTCCATGGTGATGAGGATCACGATCCGAGGTCGGATCTTTCCCAAGGGAGGGGAGATGATGCGGAGCATCCTACGTACATCACCATGTACACCTTCATAGCACATCAAGCCCCAAGTGGACCTACCGGACATAAGGTGAACCCGCTCCTCTTCAAGATTTACATGAATATCTATTGGACTTGGTCTCTACCTCACCTTGGATCATTGTGCATCACTAGGTACAAGGACGACCGCCACCAAGCAGTTGGGGAGCATCCCGAAGACCAAGTAGAAGGACCCCAAGGCCACAAGGAGGAAGAAGGAGTGCAACAAGACCAACTCTGCACCTCCCAGGTGACGCTGTGCCCACGGGCCTCGAAGACCCCATGCGCACGGGCTACACAGAGAGCTGGCGCCAGAGCACCCTGTGCGCACGGGCCTGTACCGTGCCCACGGGACCCCCATGCGCACGGGCCCAACTTACCCCGTGCACACGGGCCCTACAGGATGGATGGCTGTGATTGCTGTTTGGGCCTCCTCTTCATCCACCTCGTCCCTCACCTCCAGCCACCTATATATTCCGTACCTAGACCATTTGTTAGGGTTAGCAAAGGATATGATAGACATATGAGAGCTTTGCTCCATGGATCCACTCCACTAGGAGATCAAGACCTCCTCTTAGAGTGACCAATATCAAGACCCCACATGTGGGAAGGATCCCCAACACAGGATCATCAAGACCTCTCTCCTCATAGGATTGGGATGAACTAGTATCTTCTATCTTTCCCTTGTTGTTCTTGGATCATTGTGACCTCTTGTATGTTCTTGGATCTAGCATATGTGTGATTGGATATAGTCAATTGAGTGTTTCCTCTTGTTTTCCGTCCTGTGTTCTTCTTGTTCATGGGGATTCTCCCTCCAATTCGTGAAAGATCTCCACATAGGGTTCCACCCTATATCACACCCCCCTCTAGTCGATATAACGCACTTTCAATTGGTATCAGAGAAAGGTACTCCCTTGTTCTGTGTGATTTTGGTTTAACCGCCTGGAGTTTTAGTTATGTCGACCAAAAGTATGATCAAGGTCTCTGCTGGGTGTCCTACCTTCGATGTACGGACTACCCCTACTGGAAAAACAAGATGCGAATGCATCTTGAGGCAATTGATAACGATCTCTGGTTTGTTGTGGAAAATGGTGTTCCCTCAGTCGCACCTTCTCTGAATGTTGCTGATGTGAAGAGATTCAAGCAACTCGACTCTCAAGCGAAGAATATCATATGTGGCCATCTGAGCAAAAGACAGTATGGAAGCGTGAGTGCTTTGGAAACTGCTAAGCTTATATGGGATAGGCTGTCCAAAGTCAATGAAGGAGTCTCATCACAGCGTGACTCTCGAGTTGATGTTCTTCGCAATCTCTTCAACTGCTTCAAAAGACTCGACAATGAAAATGTTCAACAAACCTTCGATCGCCTCACTAACATCTCAAATGAGCTTCCAGCACTTGGTGCCACTGACATCACCGACCATGAGGTGGTGAAGAAATTGCTGAGATCACTTGATTCCTCATTTGATACTCTAGCATTGATGATACAAGAATGTGCTGATTACAAGTCACTTGATTCCACTGATATCCTCGAGAGGCTAAATACTCATGAGTTCCAGCTTGCTGAGAAGAGACATATCTATGGTTTGAGCTATGGCAGATCACGTGCCCTGAAGGCCAAGGCAGTGTCTGACTCTGAAGATGAAGATTCTGGTAGCAGCCTTGGTGATCCTGAAGAACTGAGCCATGAGCTAGCACTGCTCGTGAAGAAATTCCAGAAGTTCTCAAGACGTGGTCGCTTTGGAAAATCCTCAAGGAGCAATGATTCCTCATTCAGTGACTATAAGAAGAGGCTTTGTCATAAATGCAAGAAACCTGGACACTACATTCAAGATTGTCCTTAGTGGGAAAAGGAATCAAAGAAGAAGAAATACAAGGATTACAGTTCTGATGATGCGAAGAAAAAGAAGAAATCCTCAAAATATTCATCATCAAAATCCTCAAAGTCTTCATCTTACAAGAAGAGCAGCACCAAGAAGGCTAGGGTGTTCATTGGCAAGGAAATGGACTCTGAGGCTGAATTTGAGGAACATGAGGAAGAGGAGGCATTTGAGGAGTCTGAGTCTGGTGTGGCGAGCTTGGCTCTCACTACTGCTTTTGTCAGCAAGTCCATCTTCAACTCTGAATAAAATGGCTTCACCAACATGGACGATGGACACAATGACGACTATGCTCCCACCTATTGCTTCATGGAAAAAGGTGCCAAGGTACTCAAATACCCCTCCTCTGAATCAAGTGAGAATGAATCTGATGATAACCTCAAACCCAGCTACTCCAAACTTGCTAAGATTGTTGTAAAACAACAAAAGGCTTTTGAAAAGGTTCAAAACATGCTTGAAAAAAGTGATGATATGTTGGGTGAAGAAATGGATCACACTAAAACCTTGACTGAAAATCTTCAGAGACTTCAGTCTAGGTTTGACAACCTTCAAGGTCATCATAACACTCTCTTATCTGATCATGAAAAGCTTTCATATCAATTTCTTCAAAGAAAGCAAGATCTTGAAAAGCTAAGAGTGAGTTATGAAGATCTTCAGAAGGAGCACGATTCATTAGTTGCTCAACAAATCAGCAAAGGACAGTATGGAAGAGTGACTGCTTTGGAAACTGCTAAGCTTATCTGGGATAGGATGTCCAAAGTCAATGAAGGAGTCTCATCACAGCGTGACTCTCGGTTTGATGTTCTTCACAATCTCTTCAACTGCTTCAAAAGACTCGACAATGAAAATGTTCAACAAACCTTCGATCGCCTCACTAACATCTCAAATGAGCTTCAAGCACTTGGTGCCACTGACATCACCGACCATGAGGTGGTGAAGAAATTGCTGAGATCGCTTGATTCCTCATTTGATACTCTAGCATTGATGATACAAGAACATGCTGATTACAAGTCACTTGATCCCGCTGATATCCTATTGAGGCTAAATACTCATGAGTTCTAGCTTGCTGAGAAGAGACATCTCTATGGTTCGAGCTATGGCAGATCACGTGCCTTGAAGGCCAAGGCAGTGTCTGACTCTGAAGATGAAGATTCTGGTAGCAGCCTTGGTGATCCTGAAGAACTGAGCCATGAGCTAGCACTGCTCGTGAAGAAATTCCAAAAGTTCTCAAGACGTGGTCGCTTTGGAAAATCCTCAAGGAGCAATGATTCCTCATCCAGTGACTATAAGAAGAGGCTTTGTCATAAATGCAAGAAACCTGGACACTGCATTCAAGATTGTCCTCAGTGGGAAAAGGAATCAAAGAAGAAGAAATACATGGATTACAGTTCTAATGATGCAAAGAAAAAGAAGAAATCCTCAAAATATTCATCATCAAAATCCTCAAAGTCTTCATCTTACAAGAAGAGCAGCACCAAGAAGGCTAGGGCGTTCATTGGCAAGGAAATGGACTCTGAGGCTGAATCTGAGGAACATGAGGAAGAGGAGGCATCTGAGGAGTCTGAGTCTGGTGTGGCGAGCTTGGCTCTCACTACTGCTTTTGTCGGCAAGTCCATCTTCAACTCTGAAGAAAATGGCTTCACCAACATGGCTGATGGACACAATGACGACTACGCTCCCACCTATTGCTTCATGGCAAAAGGTGCCAAGGTACTGAAATACCCCTCCTCTGAATCAAGTGAGAATAAATCTGATGAAAACCTCAAACCCAGCTACTCCAAACTTGCTAAGATTGTTGTAAAACAACAAAAGACTTTTGAAAAGATTCAAAACATGCTTGAAAAAAGTGATGATATGTTGGGTGAAGAAATGGATCGCACTAAAACCTTGACTGAAAATCTTCAGAGACTTCAGTCTAGGTTTGACAACCTTCAAGGTCATCATAACACTCTCTTATCTGATCATGAAAAGCTTTCATATGAATTTCTTCAAAGAAAGCAAGATCTTGAAAAGCTAAGAGTGAGTTATGAAGATCTCCAGAAGGAGCGCAATTCATTACTTGCTCAACAAATCAGCGCTTCTCAGGAAGAATTTGTTCCTCCATGCTTGAAGTGCATTGAACGTGAATCTGCTAATTCTTCACCTGAATGTTCAAATGTTGCTAATGTTTCAAATTCTTCACCTGCCTCTGCTATCACTAATTCCATATCTCAGGACATTGCTAGTATCACTGAAGATGCAGGGATGAAGGAATTGTACATGACAAGCATGTACAAAAGCCTCAAAGTGCATCAGACTCTTTGTGATGTCACTACTAGGGAAAACCCTATACATAGAATCTTAGCAGCAGCGTGGCTCAAAAAGGAGCGCTGCTGCTAATTAGCAGTAGCGCGGGTGTGGAAACCCCGCTACTGACAAGTGCTTAGCAGTAGCACGCTCGGTGTAACCCGCGCTGCTACAAATATGGACCGACAGTGCCCACCCAACTCCATTTAGCAGCAGCGCGGTGCCGCGAGCCGCGCTACTGCTATAGCTATAGCAGTAGCACGGTTTTTCTGAGGTCTCTACTGCTAATTTTCAAATCTGGCACACTTTTGGTCCCAGTTAGCAGTAGCGCTTGTACCTAAAGCGCGCTGCTGCTACTTTCTTAGCAGCAGTGCGGTTTACGTCCCGCGCTACTACTAACCCGCACCCACCACCTTTTCCCCACCCACCCTCCCCCTCCCCCTCCCCCTCCCCCTCCTCTCCCTTTACCCTACCTCTCCCACTCTCACTCTTCTTCTTCCTCAATACTTCTCCCCCATTATTCTCCCT
>NC_041388.1:182262934-182281326 GCF_002162155.2 Triticum dicoccoides | reverse complement strand
CTCTCTCTTCATTACTCCTACCTAACTACACCACCTCCATTAATGCATCTCCTTTCTCTTTTTCCTTCCCCCTCCACTAGTTGAAGTTGTCTCCTCCCAAATTAGGTAGCTAGGTAGATGTAGTATTTAGTTAAGTGACCTATTTGCCCCCAAACTAGATCTATCTTTGTCAAGAAGAGCTTTGTGCAGTTTTGATCTCCCTACATCATCATCTCCACCGTGTGCTCGATCTCGAGATATAGGTGATTAAAATTTCATGCTTTTGCAAAATGGAAATATGTTTATGTGTGTGTGATATGTTTATGGAAATTGTGTGTGTGGCATGAGTTGATGCCAAATTGTGCTTTTGAGTTGCCTATGTTTTGCCAAAATGTCGATTTATTTCCGTTTCGGCGAATTCCGGGCAAACTCTAGATCTATATATGTCCTATTTTTAAGGAAGGTCATGCTGAATTTTTGTATAACTTTGATGCATGCATGCATTTTTATAATCAATTTGTTTATTATATTACCATGCAGAGTTGACGATGGTCAGTGGAACGATGGTGGACAGGTGGTTGCGATCGGCGGTGCAGGACATGAAATAAAATAACCGGACAGAGGTTTTATGTCCGTGTCGAAAATGCAAAGGAATAGTTTGGCTCGACCCCCAGGACGATGGTCGTGTCGAAGCGCACCTGCTCATGACTAGTTTCATGGATGGCTATACTCGGTGGATAATTGAAGGTGAGGATGACGATGTTGAGGATGCCGACGGGGCAGGCAATGATGACATGGGGCAAGACGAAGAGATGATCGATAATGGCGGCGGGGAAGAGGCCGGACATGGCGGCGGAGAAGGGGCCGGACATGGCGGCGGAGAAGGGGCCGGAGATGGCAGCGGAGAGAACGACATGGACTCCATGCAACAGAGTTCGTCGGTACTAAGTTCAATCGTGCGGGACCCTCATGTTCAAGCATTGCTTCGCAAGGAGACGAGTACTGAGAGAGCTGCTTCTAGAGAGGAGGCTAAGCTAGAGCAACTGGTGGTAGACTCGAACACTCCATTGTATGATGGTTGCAATCCTAAGGTGACCCGCTTGAGTTTCACGCTCCAACTCCTGAAGACAAAGGCTAAAAACAAATGGACCGACACTAGCCTCGATGCGCATCTCAAGTACCTAAAGGATGTTCTTCCCGCGGGTAATCTATGTCCTAGTAGTGTTGATGAGGCCAAGAAGATCGTGTGCCCTCTTGATCTGCCACACGTTAGATACCATGCATGCATCAACGATTGCATAATTTATCGGAAGGAGCACGCAGAAAAAACAAGTTGTCCGGTGTGCAATGCTTCTCGATACAAGAAGGCCGGGAAGAAATGTCCCCAGAAAGTGGTATGGTACTTACCGATCACTCCCCGTCTCCAGAGGTATTTTGTAGATCCCAAGGAAGCAAAGCTAATGCGCTGGCACGCGGAGAGGAAGAAGCCCGACGATGGAGATGATCCGAAGCTGAGACACGTCAAGGATGGAAGCCAGTGGAGAGCGTTGAACAGTTTCTATCGGTATTTTGAATGTGATGCAAGGAACATCGTGCTCGGCGCGTGTACCGATGGCATGAACTCGTTTGGCAACCAGAACACCAATCATAGCACATGGCGCGTGTTTGTATGGATGTACAACCTCCCCCCTGGTTGTGCATGAAATCGAAGTACATTCACATGAGCATGCATATTCAAGGGCCAAAACAACCAGGAAATAATATTAATTTGTATCTGGGGCTACTTCAAGAGGAGTTAGACACATTATGGAAAACACCGGCCAAGACATGGGACGCCAGCAAAGGCGAGTATTTCAACATGAGAGCCGCGTTGATCACGACAGTGTAGGACTATCTCGGTTACGGATATGTGGCAGGCCAGGTGTGCCATGGATATTGCGGATGCACGCGGTGCATGGATAATACGACGTCTCGGCAGCTAACGTCAAGGAAAGATGGCGGGTCTGGGAAAATCGTGTACATGGGGCATCGAAGATGGCTCGAACAGGACGACCCGTGGAAAAACCATGGAGATCTATTCAATGGTCATGCTGAGCATCGAGGACCTCCACATAAGCGGAGCCGTGCCGAAATCGATGAGCTGTTGAAAAACTGGAAGGAGTGCCCCGCGCCGGGAAAGACGATGAGAAAGGCGCCAGAGCCGCTGCTGAAGGTATGGAAGACGAGGTCTATGTTCTAGGACTTGGAGTACTGGCACAAACTCAATACACCTCATTGCCTTGATCAAATGCATATCTGTAAGAATGTCCTTGAGAGCTTGCTCGCAACACTGATGAACATGCCGGATAAGACCAAGGATGGGCCGAAGGCAAGAAAAGACTTGCAAGATTTGAAAAATAGGGAAGATCTGCACATGCCGCCCTGTAAAATGTCTGACGAGACGGAGACAGAGGCACGGGAGAAGAAGGGCAAGAAAATAAAGAAAGAGGATTATTGCCCCCCTTCTTGCTTCACCTTAAGTCAGGCTGAGATCCATCAATTCTTTAAGTGCCTTACCGGAGTCAAAGTTAGTTCCGGTTACTGTGGCAAGATAAACAGATATCTAGACACGGACAAGAAAAGGTTCAGTGGGATGAAGTCCCATGACTGTCATGTGATGATGACGCAGATACTACCTGTTGCCCTTAGAGGGATAATGGACAAGCATGTCCGTGACACGCTTATTGGTCTCTGCAACTTTTTCGACGTCATCTCTCGAAAGTCGATCAGTGTGAAGCAGCTCCGAAGGCTACAGGAAGAGATCGTTGTGATACTGAATGAGCTTGAGATGTACTTCCCGCCCGCGTTCTTTGACGTGATGGTGCATCTGTGTGTCCATATTGTGGATGACATAATAGACCTGGGGCCGTCATTCCTGCACAACATGATGCCGTTTGAGAGGATGAATGGGATCATCAAAGGATTCGTTCGTAACATGTCCTATCCAGATGGAAGCATCGTCCAGGGCTATGTGACACAAGAGTGCATCTCTTTCTGTGAGAATTTTCTATATGGCGCAGACCAGCCGCCTGGTGTTAGTGTTGGTTTGCCCGTTAACAAGCACGATGGGAGGCTCGAAGGAGAAGGTCACTCCAACGGTCGCAGGGAACTGCACGTGGCATACTCAGATCGATGCAGCGACTTTGACAGAGCAAACTTGGTTGTGCTACAACACCTAGACGAGGTAGATCCTTTCGTGGCACTGCACAAAGAAATTATCGCAAAGAAGTATCATGACCGGGGGGTATGCAAGACGGACGCCGAAGTTACTAAAGAGCATATTATTGCTAATCCCCCGGAGGAGGGCTCTAAGGACGGATTGCTCATATACGCCTTAGCACATGGCCCCTCGCCCAACCTCGTAACCTATCAGGCATATGATATCAACGGATGCACGTTATACACGAAGGCCAAAGATATGGACAGTGATGATCAGAACTCAGGGGTGACGATGGAATGCATGACCGACAGTGACAACGGCGCAACTGAACGATTGTATGGAAGGGTCGAGGAGATCTGGGAGCATGACTACTCTGGACTGCACAACACGACGATGTTCCGTGTTAGATTGGCTAAGAATGTCGAAAGAGAAAACCGGATTTTCACTACCATGACTATACCCGACACCAAGAGTGCTACCATGAACGCTATCGCCAAAAACGAGCCATGGGTACACGCTAAGCACGTGACACAATGCTTCTTCATAACCGACCCATGCAATCCCAGTCGTGTTGTCGTGAGGAGAGGCAAAAGGAACATCATTGGAATGGATGGAGTCGCCAACGAGGAACACTATGATCAGTACGGCAACCCAATGAGGGAAGATGATGATGAGGATGAAGTATACGTCAAAATAAGAATCAATACTACATTACCTAAGAAAAATCATACTCCATGGAAAAGGCAAAGTCACAATGAGGGGCTCAATTATTCTTCGACGAACAAGAAGGGAAAGAATCTGACTCAAAAACGAAAACGTCAGCGCTGAGGAATATATGTTCCTATTTTGTATGTTATCGGTCAAATGATGTAATATATATATGTTCCTATTTTGTATACACACTTAGCCAATTATGCATGGTGTCGGTGTACTAAAGTAGGGGTACCTTAGTATCGCGAGCTTGTGCACGGGCAGTTGCAGCACCCCGCGGCAAGGTTTGCCGGGAAGGCCAACCAAGGCCCCGGCAAGAGGAGCTTGCCGGGAAGGCCAACCAAGGCCCCAGCAAGAGGAGCTTGCCGGGAAGGCTAACCAAGGCCCCGGCAAGAGGAGCTTGCCGGGAAGACCAACCCAGGCCCTGGCGAGAGGATCTTGCCGGGAAGAGACAAGACCCCGGCAAGAGGAGCTTGCCGGGAAGGCCAACCAAGGCACCACAAGAAACTTGCCGCGACGCACCACACGTCCCGACAAGATCTGGCGAGCGACAAGCTCCCGAACACGACAAGACGACGACCGCGGCAAGGAGCTTGCCGCGGGAAACCCCCGCTTCGTGCCCGCGCTCCAGCACACCTGCTAACGTGTCGCTCTAGGACTCTCCCAAGCACACGTGGCAGGAGGCCGTGCGGCTAGGGGTGCGAGGTGGCAAGCAGGCGCTGACAAGATAACCATCATGGCAAACGGTGGCGCCCCTAACGGTCACTTTTCTGCACTGTTGGGCGACTCAGACGGGCATTTAATGCCCTCGTCCCCTGCCGTCAGAATTAGGTAGGGTGCACTGTAGAGGCAGTTGTACCAACCCCGCTTTTTACGTTTTTACCCTCCTCTGCGTTGCCACCTGTCGGTGACCCCTTGAGAGTATAAAAGGAGGCCCCAGCGCAACGTAGAAGGGGTTCGGCTCATTCGAAACACCAGAGACACTCCCACGCTCAGTCTGATAGCGTCCATCGCTCCTGAGCGAGGATTGAATACACACAAACAAGCAGCAGTAGGGTTTTACGCATCTGTGCGGCCCGAAGCTGGGTAAAACCGCTCGTGTTTACCGCCTTGATCCGCTCTTTGCTCGACCTCCGCCCTCACCGAATCGAAAGGGGCTCGGTCCGCCGGTCCCCAGCAAGCTTGTCGGGAGCTTCTGCTTCGACGGAACAAACCCTGGGGCTTGCCGGAGCATCTTGCTCCTCAGCGCCTTCGGTGTCGATCCTAGGGACCTTCTTGGCGGCGGCTTCGGGAAGCTCTGCCGGCAGGCGGTCGCCAGGAATCAACTTCCTCTTCTTGCTTTGTCCAGTTGACGGTGTTACGGACGGTTGAGCCAGCTTGAGCACAAAGACCCCTGGTTCCACAGGTAGCTTAAGTGCGGCGCACTTTGACAGGCCGTCAACAATGGCGTTCTGAGCTCTTGGAACATGCTCCATTTGTAGGCCGTCAAAGCGCTCTTCTAGCTTTCCCACTTCGTCAACGTAAGCTTCCATCAACGGACTCTGATAATTCTTGTTTACTTGGTGGACGACAAGCTGCGAGTCACCCCTGACAATGAGCTTCTTGATCCCAAGGTCTGCTGCGATTCTGAGACCGGCAAGCAATCCTTCATACTCTGCAGTATTGTTGGTTGCTTGCTCTTTGGGAAAGTGCATCTGGACTACGTACTTGAGGTGCTCTCCGATGGGTGCGACAAGCAGCACGCCTGCACCGGCGCCTTGCAGCGAGAAGGCACCATCAAAGTACATCAGCCACTCCTTGCTTTTCTCTTTGATGGCGATGCTTGTCTCTTTGACGGGGATGCTTGTCTCTGGAATTTCTTCGTCTGGGGTTGGCGTCCACTCTGCTATGAACTCTGCCAATGCTCTGCTTTGGATAGTTGAAGTGCTCTCAAACTTGAGGCCAAAGCTCGACAGTTCCAGCGCCCACTCGACAATCCTGCCTGTTGCTTCTGGATTTTGCAGTATCCTTTTCAGAGGAAAGCGAGTGACGACTGTGAGCTCATGTGCTTGGAAGTAATGGCGCAGCTTTCTCGAGGCCATGAGGAGGCCGAAAAGCAACTTCTGCACCATTTTCTTCTGGCTCCCTGCAGAAGGGAACTGACAAAGTAAACTGGGCGCTGCACCATTTTCTTCTGCGTCTCGTTGTGTGTCTGCGCAGATCCATCTTTGTCGGGACAAGAGCTTGCCGGACCAGAGCTTGTCGGCGAAGCCCCCTGCTTGTCGCTGGATGGAACTGTCGTGGTTGCTGGCTCATCATCCGCCTCCCTCTCCGCCACTAACGCAGCACTAACCACTTGATTGGTTGCTGTTATATACAGCAGCAACTTCTCTTGTGGCTTAGGTGCGACAAGCGTTGGAGTGGAGGACAGGTATCTCTTCAAGTCCTGCAGCGCAGCCTCCGCTTCCGGAGTCCATTTCATTGGACCTGCCTTTTTCAAAATTTTGAAAAATGGCAGGGCGCGCTCAGCAGATCTGGAGATAAACCTGCTGAGAGCAGCCACACAACCGGCAAGCCTTCGTACATCCTTGACGCGCTTTGGTGCTTCAATCTGCTCGATGGCCTTGATCTTTTCGGGATTGGCTTCAATTCCCCGCTGAGACACGAAGAACCCGAGAAGCTTGCTGGAAGGGACTCCAAACACGCACTTCTCGGGGTTAAGCTTGAGGTTGATCTTGCGCAGATTTACAAATGTCTCATCTAAATCTTGAATCAGGGTCGCCCTGCTCTTGCTCTTGACCACTATGTCATCCATGTAGGCTTCCACATTTCTGTGCATTTGTGGCTCAAAAGCGTGGTGGACTACCCTTGCAAACGTTGAACCAGCATTCTTCAAACCGAAAGGCATCTGTACGAAGCAGTACGTGCCACATGGGGTGATAAATGCGATTTTCTCCTCATCCTCTTCTGCCATGAAGATCTGATGGTATCCTGAGTATGCATCAAGGAATGAAAGCAAGTCACATCCAGCTGTGGAGTCAACAATCTGGTCAATGCGCGGCAAGGGAAATGGATCTTTGGGACAAGATTTATTGACGGGGTAGCTGATCCCACGAACACCTATGGGGACTGGCGGACCGAGCCCCTTTCGATTCGGTGAGGGCGGAGGTCTAGCAAAGAGCAGATCGAGGCGGTACACACGAGCGGTTTTACCCAGCTTCGGGCCGCACGGATGCGTAAAACCCTACTGCTGCTTGTTTGTTTGTATTCAATCCTCGCTCAGGAGCGATGGACGCTATCAGACTGAGCGTGGGAGTGTCTCTGGTGTTTCGAATGAGCCGAACCCCTTCTACGTTGCGCTGGGGCCTCCTTTTATACTCTCAAGGGGTCACCGACAGGTGGCAACGCAGAGGAGGGTAAAAACATAAAAAGAGGGGTTGGTACAACTGCCTCTATAGTGCACCCTACCTAATTCTGACGGCAGGGGACGAGGGCATTAAATGCCCGTCTGAGTCGCCCAACAGTGCAGAAAAGTGACCGTTAGGGGCGCCACCGTTTGCCACGATGGTTATCTTGTCAGCGCCTGCTTGCCACCTTGCACCCCTAGCTGCACGGCCTCCTGCCACGTGTGCTTGGGAGAGTCCTAGAGCGACACGTTAGCAGGTGTGCTAGAGCGCGGGCACGAAGCGGGGGTTTCCCGCGGCAAGCTCCTTGCCGCGGTCGTCGTCTTGTCATGTTCGGGAGCTTGTCGCTCGCCGGATCTTGTCGGGACGTGTGGTGCGTCGCGGCAAGTTTCTTGTGGTGCCTTGGTTGGCCTTCCCGGCAAGCTCCTCTTGCCGGGGTCTTGTCTCTTCTCGGCCAGATCCTCTCGCCGGGGCCTGGGTTGGTCTTCCCGGCAAGCTCCTCTTGTCGGGGCCTTGGTTAGCCTTCCCGGCAAGCTCCTCTTGCTGGGGCCTTGGTTGGCCTTCCCGGCAATCTCCTCTTGCCGGGGCCTTGGTTGGCCTTCCCGGCAAACCTTGCTGCGGGGTGCTGCAACTGCCCGTGCACAAGTTCGGGATACTAAGGTACCCCTACTTTAGTACACCGATAGGATTCTTCCGCCGGCGTCCATTTCACCATCCGTTTGCCCCAACGGTGGCGGAAACGACGTGGACGGAGCGGCTGCCGCCGAAGTCTTCTTCTTCGGTGGCATGTTGATGAAGGGAATGAAGATCCAGCTCGTGTGAACACAACCTCGACGACCGTAGGTGTTCCGTGCCACTCTCAGGAGGCGCAAGATCAACAGCGTCATGGCACTAGTAGTGCCATACGCATGATAGCCCAAGGCCAAGCTGGTGAATCTCGAGGCGCTCAAGACCAGCATGCACGCCAGCGTGCTGGCACGAGTGAGGCACGGTCACCTGGACGGGATACTGCTCCTTCTAACATAGTTAGAAGTTCGAGCACGTCCCGCTCCTCGCGCCGTCCGCCACTGCCACCCACCACTCCAGCAGAAGCTTTGGCGCGAGCTCAACTTCTTCTAGATTACCCTCCGACGGCGGACAAGACCGACGAATGGAGGGCCACCATCCAGAGCCTCATCGGCTTCGCCAACGGCGACACTGCACAGCAACCAAGCACCTCGCTGCCGCGGCAGGACAGCCGGGCATGAGCCGATGGCAACAAGACCGGGGGAGGTGCGACTTCCATGCAATCACCGCCCCAAAGGCCAAGATCGCCGACTCGCCGCATCTACCTCGACAGCTACTCCACCGCATCGTCGGATCCGCGAGCTCGTCGCGATCAGCACCAAGTTCTTCATGATCGACAACAAGAGGACGCTCGAACTCGCATCGAGCGCCGAAGAGAAGCGCGACGTCAGTCCGACAAGCGCGTTGGGCCCTCTGTTGACATGCATGCGCCAGGGGAACCAGGCGATCTGCCGTACGCGGTAGGTTGCCCTGCGTTCACTCGTGAGCTGCGGCAAGTCCAGTGGCCCAGTACAAAGAACTTCAAGGCAGACGTACCGGAAAAGTACAACGGCAAGACGCATCCGTCGGGGTTCCTCAGCATCTACACCATTGGGGTGCAGGCTGCCGAGGGACGAGATGACAAGATCCTTAACAACTACTTCCCGCTGGTGCTCAAGCCCAATGTCAGATCCTGGCTCATGCACTTGCCGGACAACTCCATATTCTCCTGGGCTGATCTGTGCCATCAGTTTGTCGGCGCCTTTACAGGCGGACACAAGCCACATGGCCAAGAGAGCGATCTTCACCTGCTCGCCCAGAAGGAAGGAGAACCCCTGCGCAAGTACATTCAGAGATTCAGTAGCGTGCAGCACAACATCCCAGACGTCCACCCTGCCGCGGTGATCAGCGCATTCCATCAGAACGTGTGGAACCGCAGGATGCGGGAGGAAATGGCGATGTGCAAGATCAGGGACGTCAGTGAGTTATACGCACTGGCCGACAAGTGTGCACGTGCTGAGGAACGAAGAAGACTCCCCGGAGAAAATATAGGAGCAGGAGGATCTGACAGCGAAGATGCTGCCCCGGCAAGGAGAAACCGGCGGCGGAACAACAGAAAGAGGAAAGGCAAAGAAGTGCTAGTTGTCGAGCAGTCCGGCAACGGAGGCGGCGCCAAGGAAGCTAAAGCTGGTGGCTCCGACAAGGAGGCCCAGCCTGTGGCGGCCGCCGACAAGCAGGACAGCTCCGGCAAGCAGTATTGTAAGATTCACCGTACCAAGGGTCATGATCTCCAGAACTGCAAGAAAGTCGAACAACTTGTCGAGCAACAAAAAGCTGAGTACGAGCGGCGCGACAAGGAGAAGGCCCAGGAAGGAGCTGGTGGATCCGGCAAGAAGCATCCCGGCCGAGGAGGACGCCGCGGCAAGGCCAAGCAGCGGCAAGGAGATAGGCCTCCCCGCGGCCGCGACAAGGATGAAGATGACGAAGACGACGAGCAGGAATTTCAGAAAGCCACAGAGGTCCTGTGCGTTGACGGTGGCGCCTCTCTGCATACTTCGCATCGCCAACTCAAGCAGTGGATGCGGGAAGTAAACGCAGCAGAACCACCCGTCGAGTCGCGCAGGCCTCTGAAATGGTCCAGCACGCCTATCATCTTCGACATTGAGGATCATCCTGATCGTGTAACTGCGGTCGGGTGCTTGCCGATGTTGGTTTCACCAACTATCCGCAACCTCAAGGTCACGAAGATGCTAGTTGACAGCGGGGCCGGCTTGAATCTAATCTCCTCTGTGGTCCTTCAGAAACTCCAGATCCCTGACAGCGAGCTCGAAGAGACCGGTACCTTCCAAGGAATCAACCCGGGAAGGAGCAAGCCGAAGGGGAAGATCACGCTGCCGGTCACGTTTGGCAGCGAGCTGAATTTTAGAACTGAGAGGGTCACATTTGACGTTGCCGATTTTCCATTACCTTATAATGGAATCCTTGGCCGTCCAGCACTCGCCAAATTCATGGCAGCCTCTCACTATGCATACAACATGCTCAAGATGCCAGGCCCAATAAGTGTCATCTCTGTCCCTGGCAACAAGAAGGATGCTCTTATCTGTGCCGACAAGATCTATCGGGAAGCAGCAGCCGCAGCTGATCACAACACACTTGCCGCTGAAGCTCCCGGGGGGAAGAAGAAGACCAAGTTCGGCAAGAGCTCTGATGCCTACTCCGGCAAGCGCACCTCTTCGGAGTGCTGCACTACCGTCGAGGACGCACCATCGAGCTCCACCGGCAAGCGCAAGAAAGCAATGGCAGCTCCACCTGAGACCAAGAAGGTGTCCGCCAAGGGGGACGACACTGGTGGTACCTTCACCATCAGTGCCACGCTCGGCCCTAAATAGGAAAGCGCGCTCGTTGCTTTCCTGCGGGCGAATGTCGACGTGTTTGCATGGCAACCGTCTGATATCCCCGGTGTTCCCAGGAAAGTAATCGAGCACCACATTGTCGTTTGTCCTCATGCGCGGCCCGTCAAGCAGAGAGTCAGGAAGCAGGCAGTGGAGCGCCAAGAGTTCATTGCAGAAGAGATCAGGAAATTGGAAGCAGCAGGCCTTGTCAGAGGAGTGCTCCATCCCACGTGGTTGGCCAATCCTGTAGTCGTGCGCAAGGCGAACGGGAAATGGAGGCTTTGTATAGACTTCACTGATGTCAATAAAGCTTGTCCCAAAGATCCATTTGCCTTGCCGCGCATTGACCAGATTGTTGACTCCACAGCTGGATGTGACTTGCTTTCATTCCTTGATGCATACTCAGGATACCATCAGATCTTCATGGCAGAAGAGGATGAGGAGAAAACCGCATTTATCACCCCATGTGGCACGTACTGCTTCGTACGGATGCCTTTCGGTTTGAAGAATGCTGGTTCAACGTTTGCAAGGGTAGTCCACCACGCTTTTGAGCCACAAATGCACAGAAATGTGGAAGCCTACATGGATGACATAGTGGTCAAGAGCAAGAGCAGGGCGACCCTGATTCAAGATTTAGATGAGACATTTGTAAATCTGCGCAAGATCAACCTCAAGCTTAACCCCGAGAAGTGCGTGTTTGGAGTCCCTTCCGGCAAGCTTCTCGGGTTCTTCGTGTCTCAACGGGGAATTGAAGCCAATCCCGACAAGATCAAGGCCATCGAGCAGATTGAAGCACCAAAGCGCGTCAAGGATGTACGAAGGCTTGCCGGTTGCGTGGCTGCTCTCAGCAGGTTTATCTCTAGATCTGCTAAGCGCGCCCTGCCATTTTTCAAAATTTTGAAAAAGGCAGGTCCAATGAAATGGACTCCGGAAGCGGAGGCTGCGCTGCAGGACTTGAATAGATACATGTCCTCCACTCCAACGCTTGTCGCACCTAAGCCACAAGAGAAGTTGCTGCTATATATGGCGGCAACCAATCAAGTGGTTAGTGCTGCGTTAATGGCGGAGAGGGAGGCGGATGATGAGCCAGCAACCACGACAGTTCCATCCAGCGACAAGCAGGGGGCTTCGCCGACAAGCTCTGGTCCGGCAATCTCTTGTCCCAACAAAGATGGATCTGCGCAGACACACAAAGAGATGCAGAAGAAAATGGTGTAGCGCCTAGTTTACTTTGTCAGTTCCCTTCTGCAGGGAGCCAGATCAAGGTACTCTGGAGTGCAGAAGTTGCTTTTCGGCCTCCTCATGGCCTCAAGAAAGCTGCGCCATTACTTCCAAGCACATGAGATCACAGTCGTCACTCGCTTTCCGCTGAAAAGGATACTGCAAAATCCAGAAGCAACAGGCAGGATTGTCGAGTGGGCGCTGGAACTGTCGAGCTTTGGCCTCAAGTTTGAGAGCACTTCAACTATCCAAAGCAGAGCATTGGCAGAGTTCATAGCAGAGTGGACGCCAACCCCAGACGAAGAAATTCTAGAGACAAGCACCCCCGTCAAAGAGACAAGCAAGGAGTGGCTGATGTACTTTGATGGTGCCTTCTCGCTGCAAGGCACCGGTGCAGGCGTGCTGCTTGTCGCACCCACCGGAGAGCACCTCAAGTACGTAGTCCAGATGCACTTTCCCAAAGAGCAAGCAACCAACAATACTGCAGAGTATGAAGGATTGCTTGCCGGTCTCAGAATCGCAGCAGACCTTGGGATCAAAAAGCTCATTGTCAGGGGTGACTCGCAGCTTGTTGTCCGCCAAGTAAACAAGAATTATCAGAGTCCGTTGATGGAAGCTTACGTTGACGAAGTGAGAAAGCTAGAAGAGCGCTTTGACGGCCTACAAATGGAGCACGTTCCAAGAGCTCAGAACGCCATTGCTGACGGCCTGTCAAAGTGCGCCGCACTTAAGCTACCTGTGGAACCAGGGGTCTTTGTGCTCAAGCTGGCTCAACCGTCCGTAACATCGTCAACTGGACAGAGCAAAAAGAGGAAGTTGATTCCTGGCGACCGCCTGCCGGCAGAGCTTCCCGAAGCCGCCACCAAGAAGGTCCCTAGGATCGACACCGAAGGCGCTGAGGAGCAAGATGCTCCGGCAAGCCCCAGGGTTTGTTCCGTCGAAGCAGAAGCTCCCGATAAGTTTTGCTCCGGCAAGCTTGTCGGGGAACGTCAAGCTCCGGCAGAGGTGCAGTTCCTCGCGGTAGAAGCGGACGTTCCCGCAGCAGCTGAGAGCAACACCGAGAACACTGAGGAGCAAGATGCTCCGGCAAGCCCCAGGGTTTGTTCCGTCGAAGCAGAAGTTCCCGATGAGTTTTGCTCCGGCAAGCTTGTCGGGGAACGTCAAGCTCCGACAGAGCTGTAGGTTCTTGCCGTAGAAGCGGATGTTCCCGCAGTGGCAGATTTGCCTTTAGTCCTTGTTGTCGAGCCACAAGCTCCAACATGGGCGCAGCAGATTGTCCGTTTCCTGCAGACAGGAGAACTTCCCGAAGAGCAAGAAGAAGCGGAAAGAGTAGCCCGGCAGTCAAGTATGTACCAGTTTGTGACAAGACACTGTACAGAAGAAGACTCAACGGAGTGAAATTGAAGTGTATTCGCCGGGAAGATGGACAACAGCTGTTGGCAGAGATACATGGAGGCATATGTGGTCACCACATTGGCGCAAGAGCACTTGCCGGCAAAGCATTCCGACAAGGCTTCTTCTGGCCGACAGCCCTCCAGGATGCAACTGCACAAGTAACCAAGTGTGAAGCGTGCCAGTTCCATTCCAAGCAGATACACCAGCCAGCTCAAGCTCTCTAGACGATCCCTTTATCCTGGCCATTTTCGGTCTGGGGGCTCGATATCCTCGGCCCCTTCCCCCGAGCTGTCGGGGGCTTTGAGTACTTGTACGTCGCAATCGACAAGTTCACAAAGTGGCTGGAAGTGCAGCCAGTGAGGAAGGTGACAACACAGTCAGCAGTCAAGTTCTTCAGGTCGATTGTTTGCCGTTTCAGGATCCGTAACAGGATCATCACCGACAACGGCGCGCAATTCACGAGCCGCACCTTCATGCAGTACGTCCAAGACCTTGGCGCCAAGGTCTGCTTCGCTTCTGTTGCTCATCCGAGAAGCAACGTTCAAGCAGAGAGGGCAAATGCTGAAGTGCTGCGCGGGCTCAAGACCAGAACTTTTGACAGGCTGCACAAGTGCGGAAAGAACTGGATCGAGGAGCTGCCGGTGGTTCTTTGGTCGATCAGAACGACACCAAATCGAGCCACTGGCCAGACACCTTTCGCTCTAGTCTACGGAGCAGAGGCAGGTACCCCCACGGAACTCGTATACGGGTCACCTCGAGTGCTCGCTTATGATGAGCTCGAGCAAGAGCGGCTGCGGCAAGATGACGCGCTGCTCCTTGAGGAAGATCGTCTTCAGGCTGCTGTACGAGCTGCTCGATACCAGCAAGCTTTGCGCCGCTATCATAGCCGCAAAGTTAAAGCCAGAAGCTTCGAGGAAGGCGACCTTGTTCTTCGGCGCGTTCAATCCGCCAAGAATTCCAACAAGTTGACGCCGAAGTGGGAAGGCCCTTATCGGGGAGACGAGTCACGAGGCCTGGCGCTGTCCGCCTTGAGACCAAAGATGGCGGACCAGTGAGCAACTCCTGGAACATCGAGCATCTTCGTAAGTTTTACCCGTAAGGCGCGGTTGTCGGACCCTGTCCGGCAACCACCTTTCTGTACAAGTCTTGCCACTGTTGCATGTAATCCTTTGTACATAGCCAGGCGCAGACCCTGAGCACCAGTAAATGAAGCGCTGACACCCCGGGGTTAGAGCATGCATGCTAGGTCGAGTCTCGTCCTTGGTTAGGGTTGATAGTGCCTAACAGCGGCTAACCCCTAGCTTAGAGGTCGAGTGTCCGTCCCTTTGCTTTTCCTTCGTTCGCAGGGCTCGCATATCCTGGGCAGACTGCTCGAGGACGAAAAGGAGAAGAAGGGCGCGCCGGCACCTGGGCCCCGGCAAGCCAGTGTTGCTGGGGGCTGCCAGTGCCGAGATTCGTCCACGGCAAGCCAGAGTTGTCGGGGGCTGCAATATCAGATAAGTCTTCCATCCCTCATCATGCATCCTCTTATGGACTGGGGAATGCGAAACCGCGTTTCTTCCCAGAAACTGCCGTGCTCCCTCAGCTCTAGGCCCTGGGGCTCGCTCCCGGGGCCAAGTTTGGTCGTAGTCGTGGCAGCAAAGGGATAGAACGAGGAGGCTGCACCCACCTCGTTCCCGCCTCCGTCAAAGGCGTGAGAAAGGTCGAGCGGCATGGGAAGGCGGCAGGGCCCGTTGCCGGGAGATGAAATGTCTGTCCGAGGGATACGAAGGATTTGCTCCTTGGCGTGGGTTCAACCCGCGAGACAAATAACCCGGCAAACATCCCCTTTTCATTAAAAAAACATCCCACTCAGGTACAGTCCATAGAGGATGAAAAACATGAAAGAGAGGATTACAAGTTTTAGATACAGCTAAGGCCCGAAGGCTTACAAATTAAAAAGATAAGATGCCCGTAATCCCTTTCCTGTCCCTCTCTTCAGGAGGCAGGTCAAGGAGGCGAAAAGGGCAAAAGGAGCGCCTAGGCGAGCTACGGGTGCCAGAAGACACCAAGAGAACATCCCGGGGGCCGTCCGAAGGCTGGACAGCGATGGCGGCGCTGGAAGCAGGGCTCGAAGACGGGGCGGCAGGACGTCAGCGCGCTGTCGAGGGCACCACGCCCACGTACTCCGACCTGACGGCCTTGTCGCCAGCCCTCTTCCCCTTCCGCAGCCTCCCTATGCCAGCCGCCCAAGGAGACGACCCCGGGGAGTTCAAGGAGCCGGCGACACGGATGATGGGGTCGCCGGTGCCGCGCGAAGCGGCGCTCGACGCCTAGTCGGACCCGCCACCCCGCCGCCCGCTACCCTCATCGTCGCTGTCGCTCTCCTCCTCGTCGCTCTCGCTCGAGGAGGAGCCTTCGCTATCCGAGGAGCTGTCCACGCAGCACTTCGCCCGAGTGCCGAAGCACCCGAAGACCTTGACGGAGAGGAGATCGCCCTCCATCAACTTAAAGTGGAGGGTAAACCCCTCCATCAGGGTGTGGATACGGGCGAACGTCTTCCACCCTTGATCAATATACATCACATTAGGGGTTGGGAATACAACGCGGACTCGCGTGCCACTGATCCCACAGCCCCTCATGTGCAGTCTCAGTGTCTCGGGCGGGTCCAAATCCATCGCGCTCGCAAACGGAGCTGGAAGCCGGAGGCGACGATGAGGCGCCCGGCGCAGCTTGACGAAGAACTCGCAAGGGTCGTCCCCTATATGGACCGCCATGGGGGGAGGAGCCGCCGGCGGAGGCGAAGCTGGCGCGCCGCCCCGTCTGCCTCTTCCCCGAGCGCCTCGACCTCGTCCTCGACCTTGTCCACGACCTTGTCCCCTCCCTCTTCCCCTTATGGCTGGCTCTGCCACCACGGGCGCGGGAGAGGGAGAGGCGCGTTGTCTGGCGGTGACCCTCGCCGCCACCGATGAAGGGCCAGGGTTCCCTTTCTCCATGGCAAATGGGAGAAAGGGGAGCAGAAGCTAAAGAAAGAAGGAGATGAGAGAGTGCGGGCTTCTGTGCTCCCCTCCCGCTCTTTATAAAGAAGCGAGGTGGGGGCTCAGCCGCCCCGTTCGGCGAATCAAAGCACGGGAAGAGCAGGGAGTCGGGGCCGACCCGCTGCCTCTGCTCGCGTTTCCCGTTTCCACCGTCCGCGACCCCAAGTGCATGGGAGCCGCGTGGCGGAGATGCAGAACCGAGGCGACGAATGAGGCGGCCTCGCCCCACCCCGTGATCGCGGGGAGTGGGCGCCTCGAAAACCGCGCACCGGCCTCGCCTAGTAAATGCACCACGCCCCCATGCCTACCTCCATTTAGGGAGGAGGGCGTGAACCGTCCCCTTCATCATGGCTGGACGCATGCCCGCGGAGCTTAGCCCCGCGCACGCTGCCCACGTCACCCGCGACGCCGCGTTTGACGCGTGCCGTTTTGGGCGTGCGCGGTGGAAGCGGAGAGATATGCGGCGTGACCTAGGCCGCGCGTGCCCGTGCACTGTTTTGGGCCTGGCCCAACAGCGCTCGGCACCGTGTATGGCCCCGGCCCGGGGGCTCCTGTCGGTGTACTAAAGTAGGGGTACCTTAGTATCCCGAACTTGTGCACGGGCAGTGGCAGCATCCCGCGGCAAGGTTTGCCGGGAAGGCCAACCAAGGCCCCTGCAAGAGGAGCTTGCCGGGAAGGCCAACCAAGGCCCCGGCAAGAGGAGCTTGCCGGGAAGGCTAACCAAGGCCCCGGCAAGAGGAGCTTGCCGGGAAGACCAACCCAGGCCCCGGCGAGAGGATCTTGCCGGGAAGAGACAAGACCCTGGCAAGAGGAGCTTGCCGGGAAGGCCAACCAAGGCACCACAAGAAACTTGCCGCGACGCACCACACGTCCCGACAAGATCCGGCGAGCGACAAGCTCCCGAACACGACAAGACGACGACCGCGGCAAGGAGCTTGCCACGGGAAACCCCCGCTTCGTGCCCGCGCTCCAGCACACCTGCTAACGTGTCGCTCTAGGACTCTCCCAAGCACACGTGGCAGGAGGCCGTGCAACTAGGGGTGCAAGGTGGCAAGCAGGCGCTGACAAGATAACCATCGTGGCAAACGGTGGCGCCCCTAACGGTCACTTTTCTGCACTGTTGGTGACTTAGACGGGCATTTAATGCCCTCGTCCCCTGCCGTCAAAATTAGGTAGGGTGCACTGTAGAGGCAGTTGTACCAACCCCGCTTTTTACGTTTTTACCCTCCTCTGCGTTGTCACCTGTCGGTGACCCCTTGAGAGTATAAAAGGAGGCCCCAGCGCAACGTAGAAGGGGTTCGGCTCATTCGAAACACCAGAGACACTCCCACGCTCAGTCTGATAGCGTCCATCACTCCTGAGCGAGGATTGAATACACACAAACAAGCAGCAGTAGGGTTTTACGCATCTGTGCGGCCCGAAGCTGGGTAAAACCGCTCGTGTGTACCGCCTCGATCCGCTCTTTGCTCGACCTCCGCCCTCACCGAATCGAAAGGGGCTCGGTCCGCCGGTCCCCATAGGTGTTCGTGGGATCAGCTACCCCGACACATGGGTCCAATGATGTAATATATATGTTCCTATTTTGTATACATATTTAACCGTCAAATGATGCAACATATATCGCCTTCCCTTCGTTCACTGCTCTCGGGAAATAAAAGTGGGAGAAACAGCTACAGTCAAGCTAGCAATAGCGATTTCCTTATAAAACCGCTACAGTCAAGCTAGCAGTAGCGATTTCCTTATAAAACCGCTACAGCTAGTGAAGGTAGTAGCAGCGTGTTTTGTCTAAATGCGCTACATCTAGTGAAGGTAGTAGCAGCGCGTTTTGTCTAAACGCGCTACTGCTACGTCCACTTAACCCAAAATTCTCACTCTCCCTGCTTCATCCCGCCTCTCTTCCCCCCAAATCCCCTCTCTCTCCCCCGTTGCACCGCCGCGCCCCGTCGCACCATCGCACCCTGGCGCTCGCCCCCGACCCCGGCCGGCGGTCACCCCGACCCCGGCGCTCGCCCCCGACCCCGGCGCTAGGCCCTGAGCTGGCGCTCGCCCC
>NC_041388.1:182218017-182262591 GCF_002162155.2 Triticum dicoccoides | reverse complement strand
CCCCGACCCATCGGCCCTCGCCTCCCTCCTCTGCTTCCCCCCTCCCAACCTCGGCTGTCGTCGGGCCTACCTCCTCGCCCCTGCACCCTCTGTAACCCCCCTCTCTCTCTGCTAGCTAAGGTCCTTCGGTTAATTTACTTTTTAGTTAGGGCAGTAGGTTAATTAGGTTATCTATTTAGTTATGAATTTAGCAATTGTCCAAATCAACATCCCTTATTAAAGCAAATTTAGGTAGGCTAAATTTATATGCAAATTTGAACTGGACATGTGATATGTGGATATGTCATGTTTTGGACATGTCATGTTTGGAATTTGAACATGTCATTTGGACATGTGATGTTTTGGTTCAATTTTGGTAAATGATCCGAGTGGCCTATGTTATGCCAGAATATTGATTCATTTCCGTTCTGGTGAATTTCAGGCGCTCGATATGTTCATTTTTTAGCAAAGGTCATGCCGAAATTTGCCGTGAATAAAGGCATGATTTTTGCTACATAGTTGGCATATCGAGTGCTGGCACATAGATTTCTTTTTTATGTCATTTCTCATTTATTCATAATTTTAGAAATAAATGAGGACACCTAATCATAGGAAACATGTCGAACAATGAAGAAACTGAGCCTTCTGACCAAGATGTAGACGAGATGGATTATGAGGGTGAACAAGAGTACCTCAACTATTTGACTGCTAAGCAAGGTTTGCAGGTCGGCCTCGATGATGGTACTGACGCCGACATCGACACCGACGGCGCCGGCACCGATGGCGGCGCCGAGACCGACGGTGAAGGTACCAGCGGGGAAGATACCGGCGGGGAAGGTACCGTCACCGATGCCGCTACCGAAAAGAGGAAGCATAAGAAGCAGAGGATATGAAAACCTAACAAACTAGGGATTGGACGACTTGTGATCACAAAGATGGCACCAGGCAAGTTTGAGCCATTAGAGCCGGAAGAACCTCGCAAGTGCTATGGGAACCAATTAGGATGCATCCTACGGGAATGTGCAAGCATCAACGACGATGACTTAAGGAGGAAAGAACATTTGACGCAGTTGCTCCTAACGAAGTTGCACAAGAGATTCAAGTTCCCCGACCGGGATGATAACATAGAACAACCGTGGGATGATCCAAAGATGAAAAAGATTAACAATCACGCCATGGGCATGTTTAGCAATGATTTGGCCTCCTGGAAAGGGAGGGTGAAACGAGCTATTGAGGCTGACGAACCCCTGTCCAAGATTCTGGAGGAAAATCCGACACTTACGGAAGAGGAGTTCGAAAAGTTCAAGGACACTTGCGCTACCGAGGCAGCCAAGGCTAAGGCTGCGAAATTCAAGAGCCTTCAACAAAGGAACACAGGGAAGCATCGCCTCGGAAGCCGTGGCTACCTCGATAAAAGGAGGACGCGGAACGTGAAGCCGCGGGTCTCCGAGACCCCTTCGCGAAGTTCACCAACCCCTTTGGGGCGTGACTTCATCAGGGCCCGCTACAAGTGGGACCAGGAGAAAAAGGTTTTTTACACGGACCAGATCACGAGGAAATTGATTAGACTACTGGAGAAGCATCACCAGCTTGCAGCCGAAAGCCCTACTTCTCCGACGAGGCCCAAGTGGGACACCCCTCGCAACCGGGCCTTGAACGAACTTAAGGGACTCCCTTTGGGCCAGCGGCCGCAATATGGTCGTGTGCACGGTGCTGGAGACGGCGCCACGTGGAAGGTGTTTTACAACGAGGGCCTGGAGGCCAAGAAGCAGAAAAAGAAGTTTAGTCAGGCGGACATCGACGCAAAGGTGAAGCTTGCGTTCGAGAAAAAAGCAGCTGATGACGCGGAAAAAACAACCGAGGAGAAAAATGAGTTGCTACAACAGGCAGTCAATGCAGCTGTAACTGCCTGCAGAAATGATTTCGCTACTAACTTGGTTCCAGCTATCATCAACTGGACAAAGGAAAATCCAGACAAGACGGTACATGATTTCCCGATGCCCAGTTTCGTCGGGAGAAACTCCATGAACAACAACAACACCGCACCATCACTTGCTCACGCAACTGGGCCTCCTCTCGCGGTCGCTCCCGCCCACAGCAGCCCGTCCTCAGTCTCTGGAGCGCTAGGTAGGCCTTCATCTTTGGCTGAGCTCGACGCCGTCACGGTAATTATATGTCGCACCAACATATATATATATATAATATTCCATTTTCATTGCCTTTCGGATGTTTTACGCCACAGACATATGTGTTTGCAGGGCGAAGAAACCCCGTGCACCATACTCTACTTGATAAAAGGCCAGAAGGTGGACGTGTGAAAGGGGATGATAATGAACCCCATGCAACCCACGTTCCACAACCAGCCGATACCCGCTGGGCACTTCAGGGTTAACTTGTCCAGTGTGAAATCGGGGCACGGGCATTTTCCTCCTCCGCTATATCCCATGGGAGAGGACGACGAGACCCCGCCACGGATTGGAAATTGCAAGGGTTGGGTGTTGCTATGGCCGAAGAATCTTATTCGTCTGGAGCCGGCCGAGAGCACACCAATAACCACACATCAACAAGCATGTGCGAAGACCACCACCCTGCCTACGCAATTACCAGCTCCTGTAAGCCGAGTGAGAGCGGCAGACGACGTGATGAAGGGGGTGCAATAGTACTGGCTGATGTAATCAGTCCTGTAGAACAGATGGATGATGAGACGGAGGTCGACCCTATGGGTTTCCTCAATACAAATGCGTATGACTGTGACATAGATCTGATGAGTCAACCATATGACGAATCGGGCTATCAGCATGCTAATGAGGATATGGATGATATGCCCGGGCAGGAAGGTCGTTGGAAGGATTGCAAAAAGTCTCTCTTCATGAATTCCTCATAGGACATGCCTGAAGATGTTGCCTCAACACAGGCTCAACTATCCGGGGGTCGTACAGTGCTTAGCCCGGGAACCCTGGGGCAAGGGTTAAGGAAGGGTCTGGAAGGTGTGCCCATGAAAAAGGAGAGGAAGAGATCGAGGAAGATAACTGCCTCCAAACAAGCCAGAGCACAAAGCAGCCAGATGATGCATTCTGAAGAGCGTGTACCCCTGAAAGGTGCAGCCATGTTCCATCTCATGGGCGAGCCGATGCTATCGCCAAAACCGCTGGAGGCACTATCAGGGGATCTCAGGATACTGCACGACCATGTGCTGTCGACTGAGAAAAGCCTACTAGCCTCAAAGGATCCAGGATATCCGACATACGCGGCTCGTGTGCCTGAGGGGAAGTCTACGTAGACACACGGCCCGTGGAGGTGTTCTTCCTGTGGTTTGACCATATGTTTGAGATGTTTCTGACAAGGCGGATCGATTTTACAATCATCCGCCTTTTTGCACTACATATGAGCTCCGTCATGAAGAGTGAAGAAGTCTCGCAAATCTGTGTGGCGGATCTATACTACATGCATGAGTCTTTCTTGAGTCTCGGCGACTTTGAGCGTGAAACTGCTAGGGAGTACCTCCAAAACTTCATGGTATAGAATAAGGACCGGGAAATTGTCCTCGTGCCTTATCATCCAAAGTAAGTCAGTTCCGGACAACCCTTTCGTACATTTCAATCATTCCTTCTCTCTCATATGGGGAATAATTTGAGGTGTCTTTTCCCCGCAGCAACGGGCGCGCCGTCCTTATCGTTCTTTACCCGCAAGTCTCCCACGCCGTGTATTTTGACCCTTCTAGAGACTACGAGAAAAAAGACTACACCCACATAATGAATATTCTAGATGATGCTCTCCAAGGCTTCAGCATTAGAGGTGGCCACATGCAGACCAGGAAACAAAGGAACAAGAAGATGGGTTTCGCGCATAAAACTAACTTCTCCTGCATCCATGTCCCAAAACCAAGCAAGAAGGATGGATTCTACATCGACCATCTCATGATTCAGTTCAACACGGATCACCAAAAGCTTCGCATGAAAAGTAGAAATGATGATCATATCCATAAGTGGCTAGAATCTCATGGAGAAGCGGATTATAAACTTAGAGATGACTTCTTTCGCATCCAAAGCGACATTGCGACGATCATCATGAAAGAAGTCGTCGATGAGAAGGGGATGTTCCACCAGGCCCTATATCGCGAGCTGACATCCGAACTCGCATAGGCATGCAACGTCTAGACCTCACGCCGTTCAAGAAGCTAGGGTCCATCCTCGATGATATGGAAGGATGGAACTTCTAGTGATTTATGATGCCGATGATGATGATATGTGTCAGTTGAACTTTTACACTTTTTGTAGAGATGAAACTTTGCGATGTCCATGGTCCCTGCCGAACTTGCGTAAAGCTACTTTGTTAGTTTGCGTATGATGACCTGCGTACCTCTAGTTAATTAATTTGCGTACTATATGTTGCATCCAGTTGCTAACCCTTTCTTTTTCGGTGTTTCTCTAGTATATTTTGTTGCATATATATGATTGTACATCCTCTTCATGAACATGCATCTCTAACAGGTACCTAGTTTCTTGATGGCGAGATGGAAGTGTTATGTCGTGTACAAAGGGAAGGTTCCGAGGGTGTACAACGAGTGGCATGAGTGTCAGGCGCAAGTGAATGGGTTCTCGGGCGCCAGCCATAAAGGCTTCAAAAGCAGACAAGAAGGAGAAGCTAGTTACTTGAGGTTCACGCTAGCGCGAGAGAGGACTCGTAACCGCCACCTCATGTACTGCATAGTTCCGCTCTCACTCATAGTGATAGCTCTTCTCGTGTATACCTTTGTTTAGATGGATGACGTTGTAGTTGCAAGTATTCGAGACTTGCATGTATCGCTATTTTCGAGATGATGACAAGATACCACTTTGTGTTGGATGATGATTATGATGAGACTATTTGTATGTATATGCTATGATTACATTTGTGGTCTCACAGGAATTTGTATGTGTATCATGATGACATTTGTATGTGCTAAAGATTCTTCTATAAAGCCTGTTCAAATACAAAACAAATATGCCGAAAAAAACAAAAACTACTAAAATTAGCAGTAGCGAGTGGAGAACAGTTAGCAACAGCGCGGTACTAGCAGTAGCGCTCACAGGAGAAGCGCGCTATAGCTATTATCAGTAGCGAGCTTCCATTAAGCACGTTGCTGCTACACTTGTGTAGCAGTAGTGCTGGTGAGCACGCGCTACTGCTACGTGTTAGCTGTAGCGCCTTATTAGTAGCGCCGGTCACCGTGGTATTGATACACCTAAAACCCGCGCTGCTGCTAGCCTTTTCCCTAGTAGTGTGTGCTTAAAAAGCAGATCCTCAGCAGGAACCCTAGGAAAGAGGGTATTGCCTTTGAGAGGAAACTCAATGCTGATGGTACAAATTGGAAGCCTGAGCAGTACCCCAAAACCTCATGGGTTGCTGCAAAGGGACCTCCAGTTGATCCATCTAACTTATCTGGCTTTTCATGTGAATCTCCTCGTTCTGATCATGAGTCATTTGACTCCAACTATAAACTATTCAAAAATCCGAATGGTGAAATATTTGCTAGATATGTTGGCACTAACTGCAGGAACGGTCCTCCTATGAAGAAAATCTGGGTTCCCAAAAGGTTCCTTGAAAGTCTTCAGTTGAATGTCCTCAGGACACCACCTGTGAAGAATAGGAACCCCTGGTCAAATTCTTCATCTGGACCAAATTCCTCAAAAGGATCAAAGTCCTCATATGAATATCATCGTGCTAACAACTCTGTTTCGCAGGGATGAGCTAAGGGCTATGAAAATGAGCATTATTCTTCTAATCATTATGTTCATAAGTCCTCAAAGAATCTCTCTGCTTACTCATTTGCTTATCCTAACCCCTCTTATGTGAAACGAAATGGGTTGGCGTCTATGCCACCTTTCTCATATGGAGCTCGCAGAGTGATGAACTCTTTGCCACCCCTTCAGATGTGGGTGGTGAAGAAAAAGAAGTAATCTCTTCTGTAGGGTCAGGTCTCCAGACGAACGTAATTGTCTGAAGAATTTGCTGGAGACCTAAGAGTGCCTGAAAGGACGCAGGCTAATCATGAAGAAATGAACTTTCATTTCTCACGTCCTCATACTGCTTTATCTGTTCTCTTGCTTGATGAAATTGATCTGATGAATTGATGTCATATTCTTCACTGATGAAGTATATGAGTTCATAAGTTGCAGTAATTCATCTGCAGGATGATCAACCCAAAGCCACTGAGTGGGTCCTCGATAGTGGATGTACAAATCACATGACTGGTGACAAGAATCTATTGATGGATGCTCCCTTATCACCATCGCATATGAAGCATATCATCTTCGCTGACAAAGGAAAAAGTCAGGTATTGGGTCTAGGTAAGGTTGCGATCACAAAGGATCGACACATGGACAAAGTCATGCTTCTCGAGTCCTGAGGATACAACCTCATGTCTGTCTCATTGCTTTGCGATCTTGATATGGTTGTTGTCTTTGGCAAGTACCGTTGTGTTGTGCTTATGGAAGCTGACAATTCCAAAGTCTTTGAAGGCTTTATGAGAGGATACTTGTATATTGTTGATTTCTCTACAGGACCATAACCAGCCGTGTGTTTACTTGCAAAAGCTTCAGAAGGCTGGCTTTGGCATCGACGACTTGGTCATGCAGGCATGAGGAATTTACACACGCTTGCGAAAAAGAAGCATGTCATTGGCATTGAGAATGTCAAATTCCTCAAGGATCACTTATGCGGAGCATGTGAAGCTGGAAAGATGACCAAGGCCAAGCATCCCGCGAAGACAATCATGACTACCACTCGACCATTTGAATTGCTTCATATGGATCTTTTTGGCCCTAATCATTATTCTGCTGTTAGAAATGATGCATATCTATATGGCTTTGTTATTGTTGATGATTACTCTCGTTACACATGGGTACACATTGTCACCTACAAACATGAAATGCAGGAAGTCTTCAAACGATTTTCCTCGAGGGCTTCAACCAACTTTGGTGTGAAGATCAAGCACATCAGAAGTGACAATGGAACTGAGTTCAAGAATTCTGGTCTTGATGACTATCTTGATGAACTTGCTATCACTCATGAGTTATCTGCTCCTTATACTCCTCAGCAGAATGGCACCGTAGAGCGCAAGAACAGAATCTTGTTGAGATGGCTCGCACTATGCTTGATGAATACAAGACACCTCGTCATTTTTGGATTGATGCAATTGATATTGCGTGCCACATCATCAACAGAGTATATCTTCACAAATTCTTCAAAAAGACTGCCTATGAACTCCTCGCTGACAAGAAACCCAATGACTCGCACACCTACAAAGTCTTCAACAACGTTCTTCACAAGGTTGTTGAAATTGTAGATGTGCGGTTCGATGAAACTAATGGCTCGCAAAGAGAGGACGTACCTTCTGTGATAGATGAACCAGCACCTGAGGAAACTATCAATTTCAAGGCATCTGAGGATGTCATTCCTACTGAAGAATCTGCTGATGAATTCATTCCAGAACATGAAGAACGTCGAGCCAATGCACCTGAAAAAAATACTGAAGAAAATGGTGCTGAAGAAAATGGTGCTGAAGAAAATGCTGATCAAATTCCTCAACGACAACCAGCTCATCCCCACATTGCAAAAGAAGTGCAAGTTGAAAAGATCATCAATGACATTAAAGCACCAGGTCCTCTCACACGCTCAAAAGCTTCACATTTATCTAACTTTTGTGGGCATTATGCTTTTGTCTCTATCACAGAGCCCACTAAGGTAGATGAAGCATTTCTGGACCATGAGTGGATTCAGGCCATGCAAGAAGAATTACATCAGTTCGAGCTCAACAACGTCTGGGAACTGGTCAAACGTCCACATCCTCATAAGCACAATATCATTGGCACAAAATGGATCTACTGCAACAAGCAAGAGAAAAACGGCCTTGTGGTAAGGAATAAGGCACGACTTGTAGCTCAAGGCTACACACAGGTTGAAGGAATTGATTTCGATGAAACTTTTGCACCTGTTGCTAGACTTGAGGCTATTCGCATATTACTTGCTTATGCTAACCATCATGATATCACTCTATATCAAATGGATGTGAAAAGTGCATTCCTCAATGGTAAGCTTGAGGAAGAAGTATATGTTGCTTAACCCCCAGGTTTTGAAGATCCAAAGCATCCTGACAAAGTCTTCAGACTCAATAAGGCCCTCTATGGCCTCAAGCAGGCCCCATAGGCGTGGTATGATACTTTGAAGGAATTCCTTATGAAGAAAGGCTTCAAACCCGGTTCACTCGAACCTACTCTTTTCACTAAATCTTATGATGGTGAATTGTTTGTGTGCCAAATATATGTTGATGATATTATCTTTGGCTGTACTGACCAACGTTATAGTGATGAATTTGCCTATACGATGAGTGAAGAACACCAACACTTGGATTATGGTACCCCAAGGGCTCGGCTTATGATCTCATTGGATATTCTGACTCTGACTATGCTAGTGATCGTGTGGACCGCAAGTCAACATCTGGTACATGTCATTTCCTCGGACGATCTTTGGTTTGTTGGTCCTCGAAGAAACAGAACTGCGTATCACTATCTACTGCTGAAGCTGAGTACATTGCCTCTGGTTCTTGTTGTGCTAAATTGCTACGGATGAAGCAATCTCTCAAGGACTACGGCGTCAACATGAAGAATGTGCCTCTCTACTATGACAACGAGAGTGCCATCAAGATTTCTCACAACCCAGTTCAGCACTCGAAGACAAAGCACATTCAGATTCGTCATCATTTTCTTCATGATCATGTGTTGAAGGGCGACATTTCTATTGAGCATGTGAAGACTGAAGAATAGCTAGCCGATATCTTCACAAAGCCCTTGGATGAGAAGAGATTTAGCAAGTTGCGGTGTGAGGTAAATATCTTAGAATCTTCGAATGTTCTTTGAAAAGGACACTCATCCTAACACTTATGCAAAATTGATGACTTAGATGTGCAACACATGAAGAAACATTTTTCTTCAATCAATGAAGAATAACACTCTAAGTGTGAAGTAATTAACGAAGAATTTGATTCTCAGAACCCTACGACAATTGTACGCGGTGTCTGAAATCATCATTCTTATACGGTGGGTCACGCCACCACCAAAAGTTGAAAATCCTCAATCTGAGTTTTTTTGTTTTATTTTGTTGAAATTCCTCAGTTGTTCAACTTCTTCAACTTTGCATTGTCTTTACTGTTTCCGTCGTTTTTCTACACTCGCTATATATATATGAGTTTGTGTCCTCTACAGCATTCACTTATGGCTATTTCTTCAAGTTGTTTTTTTTGCTAAGTGAATGTGATTGGACCCTTCCCCCTATATGCTATACTCAACCCAATCTTTTCACAAATTCTTTATGTGCGTTCTATTTGAAACTCGTTCAAAATCTTCACTTTGTCCTTCTCAGCTGAAGAAATTGTGAACGGAACTTTAAAACCTATCTTATCCAAATTTCCGGGTTTGCCGCTCAAACCGTTCCGCATCCCACGATATACTTATCCATTCACCCATGATCGCACATGATCTCCACTTCTCAGTACGTGGGTGACACATGTCAAGCGAATGAGAAGGGTCAGGGGCACGTTCGTCCAAATTCTTCGGGCGAGCAATTTTTCACCGTGGCTATAAATACCCATCTTCCCCTTCCTCACTTCCTTTACTCCGCTCGAACTCTCTCCAGCTCGAGCTTCTCAAACCCTAGCACCGCTGCTACATCATCGTCGCCAGTGAGGAAAAGCTTCACTGCCTCGACCACATCGTCGTCATACTCGCGCCGGCCGCAGAAATCTTCACTCCGCCGCAGCCGTAGCTGTCTTCCTCTGCCAAGTTAGGGCGTGGAAGATCTGCACTGACAAACTTCACCTCTCAACATTCTAGTTCATCATGTTCTTTGTCCAGGGTAATTAAAAGTTACTTTACCGCCCTCGTTGATTCAAATGATTTCTATAAAATCCTCAAAGGTGTTTTTCTTCATATCTTCACACACTGAAACACCTCACATGTCATATGTTCTTGATTCGTTTCTCTAAGCTATGTTTTTCTTCAAGATTCCTCAAATGTGTGGATTTTCGATCTATACATCTCTGGAACCTAAGACAAAGAATGCTTAGTGAAATTCTTCAAGACTCATCTGGTCAAATTCCTCAAACTTGTTCTTTATAAAAAACTTCTAAGAACGCATATGACCTCTCCAAATTCCTCGCAACTATACTCTGTTCAGAGGTACTCATGTCAGCTGTTGAATCACTAGGTTCTCATCAACTTAACTCATTTGTAGCGTTCCTCGAAGAAAAGTTGCATACCTCTTCAGAGAATTCAATTGTTCAAATTCCTCGATTGAAGAAAATGGTTGATGGTAAGAAGCCACAGAAAGGAGGAAAGAGGCTTGAGGTCAACACTGCCTTCGAAATACCTGAGGAAATCTATGCTGGGTACTGCACACCCCCTAAGGAAGATAAAAATCAGTGCTAGGTGCGCATTCAAAAGGTTGAGAGGAGATGGGCAAGAGAGTGGAGGGAGTACAAATATGTCACACCCAAATATATGAAGAAATTTGCACTAAATCCTCCATGCCCAAGACCTCCGTTGGAACATGGCCAAATAGCTGATCCCACCAGCCTCAAACGTGGTGAGGATTATCCTGATGAATGGGCCAAGCGCCAGGCCAAGTTGGCCAAACAAGCAAAAGATGCAGTGAGGAAATTCAACGAAGACTCGGCTGCCGCTGCTGCTGTTGAGGCTTCTCTAAAGCCAAAGAAGGCCATGCCTAAGAAGCCTGCTCATAAGCCCAGTGCTTCACCAGCAATGCCCTCACGGACAAGTTCCTCAGCTATTGTCAGGACCCCGACTCAATGCCACATAGATCTAGCATGTAACACTTCATATCACTTTGCGGCCTCACGCACGGTATTCCCACGGGTGTCGCCTTACCTTTACCCGGGACCGTTTGCGTCTTTTGGCACACGTATATGACAGTGTCGCTAGCATCCATATGATAAGGAGCCCGGGCTAACATGGCTAGTCGTAAACCCAAAGTGGCACAAACTTACAGGGACAGGCATCCATGACCCAGCATCGAACGTGTCGGTCATCAGCGAGTGAATCCAGGCTGTAGCACTGGGCTAGCAGGACTCCGGTGAACCGGGCTGTAGCGGGCTAACAGGACTCCGGTATTCATCGCGTGACATTTCCCCGAAGGGACAGACACAGGAACGAAGAAGGACACATGCCGGCCAGCCTAAGTGTTCCGGAGCAGTAGCAAGCTACCATGGCTCGGTGGAAACACTAGGAGACATTTCCCGGTAAGAGAGGCTACTAAAGATAAACAACTAGATAGTCAGATCCCACACATACCAAGCATTTCAATAACATACACACGATATGCTCGATATGTGCAATACAACATGGCATCACAAAATGACTCTACGACTCAAGTAGTTTATTCAATAGGCTCCGAGGAGCGAGACATTACAAACATGGGTCTCATGACCCAACAATCAGAGCATACAAATCAAAGCACAAGCGGAAGCTATCATGTCTGGGTACAGACATCTATAAATGAAAAAGGCTGAGAAGCCTGACTATCTATCAGATCCTGTCGGGGCACAAGATCGTAGCTGAGGTAACAAGCTAAACTTCGAAGTCCAAGCGGAACTACTAATGAGACTGAAGTCTCTCTGCAAAAACATAAAATAGGCAAACGTGAGTACAAATGTACCCAGCAAGACTTACATCAGAACTAACTACATATGCATCATTATCAACAAAGGGGTGGTGGGGTTTAACTGCAGCAAGCCAGCTTTGACTCGGTGGCTATCCTAAACTACGACTGCAAGTGACTCTTTAGAGGTGGCGCACACGAGTCCACATATTCACCATATCAATACACCACTATGGATCCGCTCCCGTCTCCCTACGAGAACACCATCCATAGCACTCACGCTTATCTTGCGTATTTTAGAGTATCCACTTTCACTTGTCTATGAACTGATATAAGCAACCCAGAAGTCCTTTTCCGCGGACACGGCTATTCGAATAGATGATGTTAACCCTGCAGGGGTGTACTTCTTCATACATGTTTCCACCACTTAGCGTCTGCACACGACATGTGCTCGGCAGACTTCAAGCGAAAGCCGACGTGGGTGTAGACCACAACCTACCTAAACACTCAAGTCTCTAGTCCAGGTTTATCGCCTATTCGGGTTCCATCCATGAGGAGATCCGGCCGGAGTTTCGCTCACAGCCCCAAACGATGTGAACAGGGTTCCCGAGATACCAAACGGGCATCCGGTACACCGTGCCACGTACCTACCGCATCACAGCCCACCCCTACGGTCAGCGCTGTCCACGGCCTCCAGTAAGCTACAAACACCAGAAACTACTTGCAACTCCTGGACAGAGGACTAGGGTGAATAAGAAGTCGAGCGGGGTCATATTTCAGGGCCTAATGTATGGTAGTAGCTGAATCATGGATCACAAACACAGAACTCAGTTCCTAAGGACGGCTTCAATGAGACAACCCACCATGTACTCCTACATGGCCTCTCACCGCTACCTTTACCAAATCGTGTTCACCACTTAGCTCACACACAGTAGGACATGTTCACACACCTCTGATTCATCCCTGATGAATCAGACCTGACTCAACTCTAAGCAGTAGCAGGCATGACAAACAAGCAAGAATGAGTAGGCACAACAGGGCTCAAACAACTCCTACTCATGCTAGTGGGTTTCATCTATTTACTGTGGCAATGACAGGTCATGCAGAGGATAAAGGGGCTCAACTACCGCAGCAAGTAACAGATGAATTGGTGTTGTCCTAATGCATTAAAAGAGAGCAGGAGCGAGAGAGTAGGATTGTATCGGAATGAACAAGGGGGTTTTGCTTGCCTGGCACTTCTGAAGATAACATTGAGTCTTCATCAGTGTCAACGATCACATCATCGGTATCACGTCTATCGAGAGGGGACGAATACCGGCAACACAGAAGGGAACACAATCAATGCAATGTGCAATATGATGCATGATCATGACATGGCAAAAATGAATGTGTTTTGAGCTAATGCATCTAGCAACAAGTTAGATGGAGTTGGTTTGAATCCTAGGTTCAAATTCAAACTCCATATGTGATTATTTAAATGCCATTCACTTCATTTGTCCTAAATAGTAGTGATAAGTTGTTCTAACATGCATGAAAATGGTACAGATGGATTCCTTGAATTTTTCTAATAATTTTTCATATATAAATTATTTAATTTGGAGTTACGGTTGAATTTCGATGAATTTTAGAAGTTTAGGGCATTTTCTGAAAATATTAAATCATTTAAGATTTATTTAAATTCCAAAAAGGAATTATTGCGTCAGCATGACGTTGGCATGACGTCAGCAGGTCAACGGGCGCCGTCCAGGTCAAACTGATCTGTGGGCCCTGCATGTCAGTGTCTGGACTAACTAAACTAATTAAAATTAACCCTAACTAACTTGGTTAGCCGGGCGGGGCCCGCATGTCAGTGTAATTAGTCTAACTAATTTTTTAGTTAACACTAATACTAACCTAATTAACAGGCCGGCCCCACCTGTCATGGACACAGGGGAGGGTCCCGCCGTGGTCAACGTGGGTCAAACCCACCGGCGGCTTGACGCCGGCGAGGCCAGCCGCGGTGGCGAGCCTCGGGTTTTGCCCACAGGGCTCGGTTTGGCGCGCGGAGCACAGCTTCGGGATGCGGACGCTCGTCCGCATCCAACTGTGGTGGTGGCGCGGCCGGGAAATGGCCGGAGTGGTGCCGGCGACGAGCTCGGCGGCGGCCGAAGCTCGGGTGCAAGTGGGGATGGGGCTGCGGTGCGCAAACAAGCGCGGCGAAGTGCCACGGAGGCTCTACGCGATGCGGGGAGCGTGTTGGGCGCATGCCCGGGACCAAATGGTCACCGGAGCATCACCGGCGACGAGTGCGGCGGCGGCGAAGGTTCGTCCATGGTGGAGACGACAGCTAGAGGGCGAGCGCGACTAAGTGGGGAGGGGGAAACGACGGAGGAGCTCACGGGGGTTGCGACGGTGGCCTCGGGGAGCTCGGGGAGGCGTCGGAGGCGGCGAATCGACGGCGGCGGTCCTCGGTGGCCGAGGAGGGGAAAAGCGTCGGGACGGCGCTTCGGGGCTTCTCCGGTCGCGTGAGTCGACGGGGAGGTCGAGGGAGGCACTGCGGAGCTCAGGAGCACGTCGGGGAGGAGAGGGGGTGGCGGTGGCCGCGAGGGCAACGAGGGTCAGCGACGGTGGCGCTCGGCCGGTTGTGTGCGAGAGGGACGGGGAAGGGGAGAGGCGATGGGAGAGGTCGAGGGAGTTCCAGGGAGAGTGAGGGAGAGGCCAGGGGTGTCGTGGCGTCTCCAGGCGCATCGAGGAGGGAGGCAACCAGGGAGGAGGTGGCGCACGGCGGCGCGCGCGGCCGACAGGCAGCTGCCTGCCTGCTCTGGCGGGAGGAAGCAGGTGGCTGGCACGGGCCAGCACAGTGCTGGGCCGGCCAGCGGGCTGCCAGGTAAGGTCAGGTAGGTTATGCTCTGTTTTATTTTTTTCTTCTGTTTTGTTTTTATTTAATCCTTCGCCACTGTTTTGAATTAAAAATAATAATTCAAGCAATGCCAAAGCTCCTCTGAATATTTTATATTGCTAGATGGACTTTTCCAAAAGCTTATAAAATATTTCCGGGGGTATTTGAAACTATATTCTAATTATATGAATATAATTCAAATTCAAATAGCTAATGAATTAAATCCAAAGTCCCAAAAATAATTCCTTAAAAATGTTCAATGTTTTGGTTGGGACCAGAACCCTTACCAAAAATCATCAAACATTTAAAAGGGCATTTTTGGAGCAATGAATGAGACTTCTAGGGTTTTTGCCCCTCTTTTATTTAAGTTTTTGAGGCTTCCAAAATTCCTCAGTTCAAGTTTCGAAAATATAGACATGATGCACACACCAGGCAGCACCAGAAGCTAGGGATGTGACAACTCACCCCCACTAAACAAGAATCTCGTCTCGAGATTCAAGCGTAGGGTAGGATGAAGGGGGGATGCAAACTAGTACAATCTTCATGATCCAGGTTGCACTTCAAATGAACGTTGATTTGAACACCATCTTTGTCTTGTCGTCTTGCTCTGAGAACTCCAGCTAATCATGACAAGAAGAGGAAAGGAAAACTCTGGAAGGATCGGTCTTCTCGAAAGTCGAACAACTCAGGATTAACTCACAGAATGAGACATAGCAACATCTCTCGAGCTGAGAGGCGAAGCACACATCCATAGGAATGGAGTGAAGCAGATGACGAAGGTTCACTAGGTAGACCACAATTTCACGCTTAAGAAGGTGGTAATCGATTGTCAACGTAGCGAGGAGTTGAGTTGCCATGATACCATAACGATACACCTTAGGGAGGGTGACTCGTAGAGATATCCCCTTAAGTGGCAAAAAGAATTACTTTTGATTCAGAGATCATTGAAACTCTTTAAACCAGCCTAAGGCAATTCTCGAGCGATCATTTGGAGGGGGTCAGTAGAATGGCATACGCGGACTTGGATGATGTGGATTACCTTGTTGAAGACAACGTAATGGATGAATTTGCTTATCACCGGAAATGGAGGAGACCCATGGTAGAATGACACATTGGCGGTGCAAGCTGGGAACAAAATGCAAATGCTGGGAATGATTCTGGTAACTGGGGAAGAACCCAACAATAAAGAGTGAATTCACTGTTTGAAAAGATCATAGCATTGCCGAGGAAACTGAGAGCAAACCCAGTTAGTGCCGATGATAACACGTAGCGCTTGTGCGTGCTCTCAAGAACTTGAGCATTTCCATAATCATCAAGGTTTTATCAACATCCGTGTCAAGGATCCTGGCAACACAACTTGCTACCATGATGAATGATGCAGATGCAAAGGAAGATAACACCTTCTCAGATTTCACCCTTGGCGAAGCCAAGGAACAAAATCTGGATGATCGACCGAGAGACATTTAGCACTCCGCTTCTAATGTTCTCCTTGATGTGCTAGTGTAACCCATCCATAGAAATGGTCTGGTATCTAGGACATCAAGTAAAAGGTCGGACTTCGGGAGCAATAGAATCCATAAGGAACAGTTACGGAGGTAAATCCTACGAAATCCTTATGGGGAGGTGGCCAACTTCCTCAATCAAGATATTATAATAACAGGTCTACCGGATGGGTGTGTTGACCACGACATCCACCTTACCGGTTATCGAGAGACCAATATTATAGTTCTTGGGGAAATGTTCCAACCCATCATATCTGCCTGAGATTCAGATCTGGTTGGTGTCAGGATATTCCAGACTCATCGAGTCTAGGAAGAAAAATGAAAGTTTGCAACACAAATCGACGAGATGACGTTGCGAGATTCTCGAGGGACGAACTGCGATAGCAAGCTCCAAAACATGAGCTGGTTCTGCTAAAACATGTAAACACGCTGTCCTAGACAAACATTATCACATGGTAGTCTTACAATAAAACACTACCGAGTTCAGGTGGGGAATCATAATCGAGGATATTGAAGTCTTGTGCATGACCTAGGATTAGCACATCAACTCCTTTTCCGTGAACAAATCAATCAGTGGCTTGGTGTGCTAGGGACCCATATAGAATGGAGGTTGCAAGTCTCCGAACCACAGAATACTTCGCACGTATGCATGACTGATTTGGGATGATTCCAAAGGAAACAACATTGACTTTCTCGAATCCATGGTGGCAACTTGCATCAAATGCACATGGACTGGAGGAAGTCACTTCTTACATCCGAACATATGCTTCATGAACTAGCATGAAGAAATGCTTTCAAAAGTTTCCAACACTAGCTTAATGTTCAACAAATCATGGAGGGAATAAGGATGTTGTCAATGGGCTCAACAACAATTCATCCGGGTTTCCTTTTGAAAGGAATTCCATAGTTAAGTGCACAAGTGATAGCATTGGTCAGACCAAAGATGTAATGATGTATGCTCGAGGGATCAACCACGAATAAGACAACATTACGAGCATCATTGGTACTGATTTGATTTGACGATAGCCCACACTCAGATCAAAGGATTGATAAGACAATAGGTCCAGCAACTGATCACAGGGACCAATCGATGAAGATATCATCTTTCTTCAATACACACTACACAAGATTATCCCTTTGGAACGAACTAAGTCAGGCAAGCTTTTATCCTCCAACTCTCCAAGTTGTTGTTTAGCTTATCCAACTAGCTCAGGGTATCCAACACGGATTCTTGGAGAAGGGGTGGTTTACAGGAATAAACCCAACTTGATCACGAGCTCAACATAACAGTCAGGTGACAACCCGGTAACACTTCCAAGAAGATATTTGGAAAGTCACGAACCACCGGTATGTTACTAAGCTCGAGAACAATCTTGCTTTTGAGGGCAAGACGACATGATCAAATGGGTGAGGACTTGAAATAATTCCTAACTCATTGGTCGAGGAGTGCACCAGAAATAGGGACTAGGTAGCACAATCAATCTTAGGGTGACGATTCAATAATCAACACGCTAAGAATGAGGTTATCGTCCATTTAACTACCCAGCAACGAGGTTGCTAGGCGTACTGGTTTCACACATCACAATTCATTTGTCGGTATTCCGGTTGCATCAACACGAAGACCGAGGAATGACTAATGATGGCAAGAAGTATCACTGTACCAAGAGTTCATAGGATGGTGTGCAATTCCTATAACAATCCCGATATAAAGATGGTAATACTCCAAGGTAGAGCAGAACAAAAGCTGGATTAGCAATTTGATCTGCGGAGCACAACTTCTTTGACCCAATCCTAGATATGGATGAGGAACTGGAGTTTGTTTTTCCTAGTCATTCTGCGATAGAATGGCTTGACGGACCACAAGAGTAATAGGCATCGATAAACGAGCGCACGCATACTCTTGACTATCAATTGATAGACGAAAGTCAGAATGCAACTAAAGAGAACAACTCAAAGGAACATATAATTTTCTGAGTTGTGGATGCATAGATTAGTATGTCGAACCAAGTTCAACATATTTCTTCCGGATAACCCATGCAGAAAGGTAGAACTGGCAGAGTCACAATGTAGAATCGAGAACCCATCGAGAGCACTCTGATTGTGATCTTTCGATCAGCGAGGAACATCTGCCATAAGCGGTTCATAGTATTTGGAAGAAAGGAATACCACGAACATCGAGGACTAATGCAAAGGTTACTAATAACCTAAAGGAACGAGCAAAACTATCAACATGAAGCAAGTAGGGTGAATCTCGGGTTCAAAACCCAGGGATAGAATACCTACTACTAAATGGCATCACGGGATGCTTTCGAGAATGATGGCCAGAATCATCACACTGGGAACACAAATCATGGCTAAATTACTAGATGATCCCCTAAGACACCTAGGGTCATAATAATATCTCCAACATATATGTCAAGGTAACGGAGTACCTCAACTCACTGATTAGTGTGGTTAATCTGGCCCATGGCAACATTGAAACGGGAAGAAAGGATTTGCAAATGCATCAGACAACTTAGAAACCTGGGATGACTCGGACAGCATAACGGCTGTAAATGCTCAGAAAAGATTTGAGACATTCACAAAAATGGTGGCATAACCACTCAGAAGCACAATATCAAGGTTTCGAGATCAACAATTAACATACGGAAGTAGTAGGAACTGAACTGAGACTTAAATCCAACAATCTTATAAGTCCACTGATTAGTAACATGTGATCCTAATAGAAAGAAGAGATAGCCTAGTTCTTAATCCCCGTAGAAGAGAAGGTGATGACTCAGATCAGAAGGCCATGAGGTATAAGGAGTAAAAAAAACCTTACGTTCCATCCCACAATCAATTCCCTTATATAACTAAGAATTTCTAGACTCAACTTCGACCAGTTTGGCTTGGTAATCCTACAGGCAGTCAAGCTCTGATACCAACGCTGTCAGGACCCCGACTCAATGCCACATAGATCTAGCATGTAACACTTCATATCACTTTGCGGCCTCACGCACGGTATTCCCACGGGTGTCGCCTTACCTTTACCCGGGACCGTTTGCGTCTTTTGGCACACGTATATGACAGTGTCGCTAGCATCCATATGATAAGGAGCCCGGGCTGACATGGCTAGTCGTAAACCCAAAGTGGCACAAACTTACAGGGACAGGCATCCATGACCCAGCATTGAACGTGTCGGTCATCAGCGAGTGAATCCAGGCTGTAGCACTGGGCTAGCAGGACTCCGGTGAACCGGGCTGTAGCGGGCTAACAGGACTCCGGTATTCATCGCGTGACATTTCCCCGAAGGGACAAACACAGGAACGAAGAAGGACACATGCCGGCCAGCCTAAGTGTTCCGGAGCAGTAGCAAGCTACCATGGCTCGGTGGAAACACTAGGAGACATTTCCCGGTAAGAGAGGCTACTAAAGATAAACAACTAGATAGTCAGATCCCACACATACCAAGCATTTCAATAACATACACACGATATGCTCGATATGTGCAATACAACATGGCATCACAAAATGACTCTACGACTCAAGTAGTTTATTCAATAGGCTCCGAGGAGAGAGACATTACAAACATGGGTCTCATGACCCAACAATCAGAGCATACAAATCAAAGCACAAGCGGAAGCTATCATGTCTGGGTACAGACATCTATAAATGAAAAAGGCTGAGAAGCCTGACTATCTATCAGATCCTGTCGGGGCACAAGATCGTAGCTGAGGTAACAAGCTAAACGTCGAAGTCCAAGCGGAACTACTAATGAGACTGAAGTCTCTCTGCAAAAACATAAAATAGGCAAACGTGAGTACAAATGTACCCAGCAAGACTTACATCAGAACTAACTACATATGCATCATTATCAACAAAGGGGTGGTGGGGTTTAACTGCAGCAAGCCAGCTTTGACTCGGTGGCTATCCTAAACTACGACTGCAAGCGACTCTTTTGAGGTGGCGCACACGAGTCCACATATTCACCATATCAATACACCACTATGGATCCGCTCCCGTCTCCCTATGAGAACGCCATCCATAGCACTCACGCTTATCTTGCGTATTTTAGAGTATCCACTTTCACTTGTCTATGAACTGATATAAGCAACCCAGAAGTCCTTTTCCGCGGACACGGCTATTCGAATAGATGATGTTAACCCTGCAGGGGTGTACTTCTTCATACATGTTTCCACCACTTAGCGTCTGCACACGACATGTGCTCGACAGACTTCAAGCGAAAGCCGACGTGGGTGTAGACCACGACCTACCTAAACACTCAAGTCTCTAGTCCAGGTTTATCGCCTATTCGGGTTCCATCCATGAGGAGATCCGGCCGGAGTTTCGCTCACAGCCCCAAACGATGTGAACAGGGTTCCCGAGATACCAAACGGGCATCCGGTACACCGTGCCACGTACCTACCGCATCATAGCCCACCCCTACGGTCAGCGCTGTCCACGGCCTCCAGTAAGCTACAAACACCAGAAACTACTTGCAACTCCTGGACAGAGGACTAGGGTGAATAAGAAGTCGAGCGGGGTCATATTTCAGGGCCCAATGTATGGTAGTAGCTGAATCATGGATCACAAACACAGAACTCAGTTCCTAAGGACGGCTTCAATGAGACAACCCACCATGTACTCCTACATGGCCTCTCACCGCTACCTTTACCAAATCGTGTTCACCACTTAGCTCACACACAGTAGGACATGTTCACACACCTCTGATTCATCCCTAATGAATCAGACCTGACTCAAGTCTAAGCAGTAGCAGGCATGACAAACAAGCAAGAATGAGTAGGCACAACAGGGCTCAAACAACTCCTACTCATGCTAGTGGGTTTCATCTATTTACTGTGGCAATGACAGGTCATGCAGAGGATAAAGGGGCTCAACTACCGCAGCAAGTAACAGATGAATCGGTGTTGTCCTAATGCATTAAAAGAGAGCAGGAGCGAGAGAGTAGGATTGTATCGGAATGAACAAGGGGGTTTTGCTTGCCTGGCACTTCTGAAGATAACATTGAGTCTTCATCAGTGTCAACGATCACATCATCGGTATCACGTCTATCGAGAGGGGACGAATACCGGCAACACAGAAGGGAACACAATCAATGCAATGCGCAATATGATGCATGATCATGACATGGCAAAAATGAATGTGTTTTGAGCTAATGCATCTAGCAACAAGTTAGATGGAGTTGGTTTGAATCCTAGGTTCAAATTCAAACTCCATATGTGATTATTTAAATGCCATTCACTTCATTTGTCCTAAATAGTAGTGATAAGTTGTTCTAACATGCATGAAAATGGTACAGATGGATTCCTTGAATTTTTCTGATAATTTTTCATATATAAATTATTTAATTTGGAGTTACGGTTGAATTTCGATGAATTTTAGAAGTTTAGGGCATTTTCTGAAAATATTAAATCATTTAAGATTTATTTAAATTCCAGAAAGGAATTATTGCGTCAGCATGACGTTGGCATGACGTCAGCAGGTCAACGGGCGTCGTCCAGGTCAAACTGACCTGTGGGCCCTGCATGTCAGTGTCTGGACTAACTAAACTAATTAAAATTAACCCTAACTAACTTGGTTAGCCGGGCGGGGCCCGCATGTCAGTGTAATTAGTCTAACTAATTTTTTAGTTAACACTAATACTAACCTAATTAACAGGCCGGCCCCACCTGTCATGGACACAGGGGAGGGTCCCGCCGTGGTCAACGTGGGTCAAACCCACCGGCGGCTTGACGCCGGCGAGGCCAGCCGCGGTGGCGAGCCTCGGGTTTTGCCCACAGGGCTCGGTTTGGCGCGCGGAGCACAGCTTCGGGATGCGGACGCTCGTCCGCATCCAACTGTGGTGGTGGCGCGGCCGGGAAGTGGCCGGAGTGGTGCCGGCGACGAGCTCGGCGGCGGCCGAAGCTCGGGTGCAAGTGGGGATGGGGCTGCGGTGCGCAAACAAGTGCGGCGAAGTGCCACGGAGGCTCTACGCGATGCGGGGAGCGCGTCGGGCGCATGCCCGGGACCAAATGGTCACCGGAGCATCACCGGCGACGAGTGCGGCGGCGGCGAAGGTTCGGCCATGGTGGAGACGACAGCTAGAGGGCGAGCGCGACTAAGCGGGGAGGGGGAAACGACGGAGGAGCTCACGGGGGTTGCGACGGTGGCTCGGGGAGCTCGGGGAGGCGTCGGAGGCGGCGAATTGACGGCGGCGGTCCTCGGTGGCCGAGGAGGGGAAAAGCGTCGGGACGGCGCTTCGGGGCTTCTCCGGTCACGTGAGTCGACGGGGAGGTCGAGGGAGGCACTGCGGAGCTCAGGAGCACGTCGGGGAGGAGAGGGGGTGGCGGTGGCCGCGAGGGCAACGAGGGTCAGCGACGGTGGCGCTCGGCCGGTTGTGTGCGAGAGGGACGGGGAAGGGGAGAGGCGATGGGAGAGGTCGAGGGAGTTCCAGGGAGAGGCCAGGGGTGTCATGGCGTCTCCAGGCGCATCGAGGAGGGAGGCAACCAGGCAGGAGGTGGCGCACGGCGGCGCGCGCGGCCGACAGGCAGCTGCCTGCCTGCTCTGGCGGGAGGAAGCAGGTGGCTGGCACGGGCCAGCACAGTGCTGGGCCGGCCAGCGGGCTGCCAGGTAAGGTCAGGTAGGTTATGCTCTGTTTTATTTTTTTCTTCTGTTTTGTTTTTATTTAATCTTTTGCCACTGTTTTGAATTAAAAATAATAATTCAAGCAATGCCAAAGCTCCTCTGAATATTTTATATTGCTAGATGGACTTTTCCAAAAGCTTATAAAATATTTTCGGGGGTATTTGAAACTATATTCTAATTATATGAATATAATTCAAATTCAAATAGCTAATGAATTAAATCCAAAGTCCCAAAAATAATTCCTTAAAAATGTTCAATGTTTTGGTTGGGACCAGAACCCTTACCAAAAATCATCAAACATTTAAAAGGGCATTTTTGGAGCAATGAATGAGACTTCTAGGGTTTTTGCCCCTCTTTTATTTAAGTTTTTGAGGCTTCCAAAATTCCTCAGTTCAAGTTTCGAAAATATAGACATGATGCACACACCAGGCAGCACCAGAAGCTAGGGATGTGACAGCTATGCCCTCACGGCCAGATTCCTCAAAGCCCTCACGGCCAATTCCTCACGCTTCTCTTGCTTCTACAAAATCCTCATCTCCTCCGCCGAAGTCTTCAGCTTCTCCAACCAAATCCTAAGCACCTGTTCATCTCGCCACGTGCCAAAGGACCACAGGCATATCTATTGCCTCAGGAGCCTCTGCAAGTTCCTCAGCTGCTCCAAGTTCCTCAGCTGCTCCCACTCTTCTGAAGAAGAAGACCACTGCTTGACGAGGTCCTCGACCAAGTCCTCACAAGAAACAAGTTGCTTTCCAAGTGCCCTCTGATGATGATGAAGCTGATGATGAAGAACTTGTTGAAATCATCAGGGACAGGCAACTCAGGGCTGCTAGAGACAAAGGCAGTAATGTGTCATTAATGTTGGATTCGAAGTTGATCCTAGACTTCATTGCCTTGTGGCACAAGGACCCCAACACACCCTCTGCCTGAGCTGAACCTCACTCCTGGTCAAAGTCATGTACTGACTCACTTCATTGATGAAGACAAATGGAAATTTGAACAGGGAAGAAGGGTGAAGAAAGCGCAGTAGATGAAAGAGCACTATCTGAAGCAAAATGTTCTGAAGCTTTCACCTGAAGAACTTGTTGCTCTTCAATCTGAAATTAAGAAACAGAGTGATGAATTTGATCGCTATTATGCTGACTGGCTCGGAGCCAAAGTCAGATTTGTAAAGATAACTGAACAGTTCACTTCCAATGTTGCATCCCCAATGCAACAGGAAATTCCTCAGGCTTGAGCATCTGCTCAACCGACTGAAGAAAATGCCAGCACCGCTGATGACAATCAGGCTTCTGAAGAGAATGTGAGTTCCAGGGCTGATGACTGCATTCCAGCCGCTGAAGAAATTGCCAGGGCATCCACTAGTGGTGCGCCTGAAGAAAATGAAGAAGTCAAGGCAACTGCATCAGCTGTACCTGAAGAAATTCAACCCAATTCCTCTACTCCTCTTGCACCTACACCAACTCCTATCCTTCCATCTGCATCAGATGTGAAGAAGACCAAGGCTGCAGAGCATGCAGCAGTGAAGAAAAGGAAGGCATCAACTTCATCAGATTCTTCAGCTCAGAAGAAGATGAAGCCATTGACTAGCTCATTCGCAAACCCCATTGATGTTGTTCCTATCTCAACCATGCCATCAAAGGACCTTGTTCCTTTTGATGAAGAATATGTGATTCCAAGTGAATCTGATGAAGAGAATCCCTCTGCTGCTTCGTCAGAGCAGATGGATGAAGAAATTGAAGTGGATACAATCCCTTCAACACCAGTTGTCTCCTCGCCTATGCCTCATTTTACTGCTGAAGAGGCCGGCGTTGAAGAAATGGGAGATGAAGATGTAGACATTGGCTGTACCACACCCGTGCTAAGTGATGAATTTTGGGAAAGTCAGCACCCCAACTCTCCACTCTTCACACCATTGCAACAAATACCTCAGTCCCTAGTAACTACTGTACAAATGGGATCTGATGAACCACGTGCCACACCGTCTGTCCATGAAGAAATTCCAGCCACTAGTGCTGAAGATCAGAAGAATTGAAGTCCCAGGCTGCCACTGAAGCAGCACCTGAAATTTCTCAGCCTGTGGAACCTGAGATTGAGATCCCGGAGGTTGTGATGCAATTTACTGACACTCCTCACCCCAAGCCAAAGGATCCATTCTCAAAGAAATAGAAATTCAAGGCTGATGATTTCTTCGGCAAGCACGTGTTCTTCACTAACTACAAACCTTATGACTCTGCTCGTCTAAGGAGGAAGCGTTTATGGACTGCAAGCCATGCCAACTTCTATTCTTCACTGTATTTCAACAAAGAGAAAATCTTCTACCATGAGCATATTCCTCACGTGGACATGGAATCATTACCTTGCTTCTCTCCTGTGCTTAGTGTTCTTCATGATGCAGGCCTCCTCAACTTTTGCTATGACATAGTTGATTGGAATGAAGAGCTTATTCTTCAGTTCTACGCTACATTGCATATCACAGGTGATCCTGAAGATATCAACACCTGGGTCTTGGACTGGATGACCGAATATACTCACTATAAGGCACCGGCCTCTGAATTGCTTCACGCCCTGCCCATCAGTCCACCCAGTGAAGGAGCTCGCTGCCTGTATCATGAACCAGAACTCACAGCTCATTACATGCAAGTGTTAATGAAGCCTTTGAAGCCCGGTCAAGCCCCAAGGACCAAATTTCTCGTGAAGGATTTACTCTATGTGCCCAGAACCATATATCACATTGTGACGAGGACAATGAGTCCCATCAAAGGCCACAACTCATCTGATGAGGAAATAGTTGGCATCATGAAGAATCTGCTATTCAACATTATTCATAGCATTCCTATCAACTATCACGATTTCTGCATCAGGACTTTGGCAAATGCTGCACTTTCTCCATTTGAGCTGAAACCTTGTGCACCTTGGATTATGAGATTCCTCAGGACAAGGTCTTCACTCAACTACAAGGCCGATTTTCAGAATCACCTTAGCTATCTGCCCCCAATTGAAGTCCTCAAGCAGGCTTTTACTTCAACTGATGAAAAGGGCAAGGCTCCTGCAGCCATTGATGAAGGCATTCGTCCATTGGATGGTCAGTTTCGCAAAGCTGCATCTTATTCCACCAATGATGACTCTGCCACACATGACTCTGCTGCAAATGCTCCCAAGTCTACTCCTCAAGCCACTGCTCCTCGTGTGATGACTGACCGTGAGCTTCTGCTTAGTCTTCATCAGAAGGTGGATCGAAACCATAAATGGGTTAAGCGTCAGTTTGGTTCATTTCTTCACAATATGACTGCTACACACAATGCAGTGGAGAAAAACCATTACTACCTCCATGAAGTCTTCGGTCACACCTGGGCCATTCTATCACATCTGTATGGTGAAGAAGATCTCAAGAAAATGGGTCTCAAGGAAGATTTTGACTGGTCTGCACCTCCACCGAAGAAATTCAAGAAGGTCAAGGTTCCTTCTTTGGTGTCCAGCTCATATTCTTCATCACGCGATACCGACGAATACGAAGACTTGGATGGCACTGCGGCAGGCCCTTCCACGACAAACAACCCCAACAACGTTGGCGCTCCTTCATCAACTTGATATTCTTCAGGGGCGTTAGTCCTCATTTTCGATCCTTTTGGTCATTCGATGACAAAGGGGGAGAATTTTGAGTTAGTCTTCAAGTGGGTCTGTCTATATGGGCGTTTTTTTGCTAAGTTACAACTCTCGTTCTTCTGAAACTTTATTGGATCGAGTTGTGAACTTAAACCCGATGGTGCTCTGATACTTTTGATGTTCTTTTTTCTGCATGCTTATTCCTCATATATGTTAATGCACGCATGCTGAATTACATCAGTCACCATATTTCATCATGCATTTCAAATTCCTCATTATGATATGTCAAATGCGTGTATGAATTACAAGATATAGGGGGAGATCTCTATGATTCTACTCTTCAAGTGTGTAATGCTTCAAAAGCAAATTCCTCATCATGCACATCTTCAGGGGGAGTTCCTCTATATCTTGCAATCAAATTCATCAATATCAGTATTTACACTTCATATGTTTATCCCCGTTGAAAACTTAACCTATATTGTCATCAATCACCAAAAATGGGAGATTATAAGTGCATCTAGTGCCCCTTAGTTATGTTGGTGTATTGAAGACTTATAGGTTAAGGGACTAATGTGTTTATGAGTGTACACAGATCTATAAGTCTACGAAGAGTTTGATATTTACAGAGAAAGTCATCCCCTAAAAATGAAGTTCTTTAACTGAAGACTTTGGATTTTTGGAGACTTTAAAAGTGAAGAAATTGGTGCAATCCAGAAGACTTGATATTCATCTGAGGAACATGAAGCGTGAAGACTTTCGTTTTTGTAGTTTCATTTTCTCTTTCTTAAGTCATAGGAAACATTGTACTGTTAAAGGGGGTTGAGGAAGTACTAAGGAAAAATTTCCATGTGATGCTCAACTCAAAATCATACACCTACCAATCCCTTCGAGTGAAGCCATTGGAAATCTCATACAGTTCAGTCATATTCTTCAGTGACAGAGACGTAGTTCTTCTGGTCACTGAGGAATTTGTTCTGACTAAGGAGTTAGGAATTCGCTAGTGCGGATTGCCTACACAGTGAGGAACATGATAGCTCTGAGGATTTTGTTAACACCCTGGATGTAATTTACCTAATATGTACTCCAACTCTTGTCGTTTCCGGCACTAAGTTATTTTATTTCCTCGGGTTCGGGTTTTTGTCTCCGTGTGTTGTTGTCGTTGTCATGCATCTCATATCATGTCATCATGTGCATTGCATTTGCATCCGTGTTCGTCTCATGCATCCGAGCATTTTCCCCATTGTCCGTTTTGCATTCCGGCGCTCCGTTCTCCTTCGGTGGTCATTTCTACCTTCTTTTCGTGTGTGGGGATTAAACTTTTCCAGATTGGACCGAGACTTGCCAAGCGGCCTTGGTTTACTACCGGTAGACCGCCTGTCAAGTTTCGTACCATTTGGACTTCGTTTGATGCTCCAACGGTTAACCAAGGGACCGAGAAGGCCTCGTGTGTGTTGCAGCCCAACACCCCTCCAATTTGGCCCAAAACCCACCAAACCTTCTCCATCGTCTAGAGCGTTCGATCACGATCGCGTGGCCAAAAACCACACCTCATTTGGACACTCCTAGCTCCCTCTATGCCTATAAATACCACCCCCTCCGAAATCCACGGGTTCTTCTCCCCCGAAACCCTAATTTCCCCGCTCCTCGCCGCACCGGACACGTCCGGCCCGGCCGGACAGTGTCTGCCGCTGTAACACCCCGGATATGATTTACCTAATATGTAATCCAACTCTTGCCGTTTCTGGCGTTAAGTTATTTTATTTTCTCGGGTTCGGATTTTTGTCTCCGTGTGTTGTTATCGTTGTCATGCATCTCATATCATGTCATCATGTGCATTGCATTTGCATACGTGTTCGTCTCATGCATCCGAGCATTTTCCCCGTTGTCCGTTTTGCATTCCGGTGCTCCGTTCTCCTCCGGTGGTCATTTCTACCTTTATTTCGTGTGTGGGGATTAGACGTTTCCGGATTGGACCGAGACTTGCCAAGCGGCCTTGGTTTACTACCAGTAGACCATCTGTCAAGTTTCGTACCATTTGGACTTCGTTTGATGCTCCAACGGTTAACCGAGGGACCGAAAAGGCCTCGTGTGTGTTGCAGCCCAACACCCCTCCAATTTGGCCGAAAACCCACCAAAACCCTTTCCATCATCTAGAGCGTTCGATCACGATCGCGTGGCCGAAAACCACACCTCATTTGGACTCTCCTAGCTCCTCCTATGCCTATTTAAACCCCCCTCCGAAATTCTCGTTATCCTCCCCTCCGAAACCCTAGATCTAGCCTCCCCACGGCCCCGGGCTCCTCCTCCGACGAGCACGCCGGCCGATCCACAGCCCCGACGACTCTGGCCATCTCCGGCGACTCCTAGCTCCGTTCCGGCGATCCTCGTTTTGCGTGTGCCTAGATCCAGATTCGGAGCTACAGTAACCCTAGGGTTGACTTCGTTTTTTTCCCGAGTCTGCAGTTTATTTTGCAACATTCATCATGTTGTATCTCCGCATCCGTAGCTCCATTTTGGACGTTTAGCATATCAAAATGTTCGACTCAGAGCTTACATCATTTAATCTCATTACATCATTTTCATTTGAGTCCATCTTGATGCCCGAAACGCTGTTGAAAGAGTGCTATTTGAGTTAATTGTCAGATCTGCTGCTCCAAATAGCTATTTGTCATGTTTGCCATGATTATTGTGTGCATGATATGCCAAGGAGCTCTACATGTGTTTTGTTATATGCTTTGCCATCTTTCCAGAGGTGCAATCCATGTATTTTTGTGATGTGTGTGGTGACTAGCACAAGCTTGCAAAGTGGTGCATTCGTTAATGTTGATTTCAGGGACTTAGCAATTTCACTAAGTCCTTGATCTGTTTTTATCAATATGCTATATGTTCATGTTGTTTCCTAGTGATCCGTGCCTATTTTGAGGATGATTAGTAAGGATGTTTTGTTAATCTTATAGTTCTCTATCCATCCATGTCTTTGTTTGAAATTATGGAGTACCCTTGTTTGAGTCAATCGAGCTCTACTTTTGCTATTTCGTGAATCTGGGCAGATTGTCTACTTGTTAGCGATTTTGCCGAGGATGTTGTAGTTGATTCGTGCATGCTATGTTATTGTTCTTGACATTTCTAGCTTGTATAATGTGTATTATTGATGGGTGTATGCTTAGTTTGTCATGACATGCTCTGTAGTGAGTGCATCGAGCTCGTAAACATGCCTACTTGATATCTGATTTGCATGCTCCAGTTTTTCTCCAAGTCTGTGATCTGTTTATGTTTTTGCCATGTTCACATGCTTGCAATTGTATTTTCTTATCCCTTTTGGCTCAAGGTCACTAAGGGACTTTTGTTAATCTCTTTGAGTAGCTCCATTCCATGCTTTATTTTGCCATGTTCAGGCCCTGTAGCATATATTTTCATGCTCCAAAGTGTGCTACCTGATCTGAAATTCCAGACAAGTGTTAATTTCACTAAGTCTGAAATCTGTTTACCAAATGCACTTTTGCCATTCTTGTTTGAACCTGTTAATGGATGAATTGGCCGTAGCTCAGTGTTCATCTTTTGTTAAGCATCATGAATGGAACCCTGCTATATATTTTGTTGTCATGTTTGGGTGTTGTAGCATGTTTAACTTGTTGCATTTAGATGGCTACTTGCTGTATATCGCATACCGGTGCCATATTTGAATTTCTTGCCATTTCCAAACCGTGTCTCCGTTTCCGGTGATCTTTATATCATTTTCAAACGAAATCATCTCACTTTTCCAGTGGCACACTTGGACTTCCAAGCTGAGGCCAGGTTCATTCATTCCTTGTCAAATCTTGCATATGCATCACATATCGCATCCCGCATAGCATCCCATGTTTGCATCATGTTGTTTGAGCTTTGCACGTGGTTGATTGTGTTCCGTTTGCTTATTTGTCTTGTTTGGGTAGAGCCGGGAGACAAGTTCGCTAACGAGGAGCCCGTTGAGTTTGCTTTCGAGGATCCAGTCAACTCTGACAACTTTGCAGGCAAGATGATCATACCCTCGAAATCACTTCTATCTTTACTTTGCTAGATGCTCGCTCTTTTGCTATGCCTATGCTATGATGCCTACCACTTTCTTATCATGCCTTCCAAATTTCCATGTCAAACATCTAACCCACCATGTCCTAGCAAATCGTTGATTGGCTATGTTACCGCTTTGCTCAGCCCCTCTTATAGTGTTGCTAGTTGCAAATGAAGATTGGAGACCGTTCCTTGTTGGAAAATTATTTTTCTTGTTGAGATATCATTATATTATCTTATTATCTTAATGCATCTATATACTTGGTAAAGGGTGGAAGGCTTAGCCTTTTTCCTAGTATTTTGTTCCACTCTTGCCGCCCTAGTTTCCTTCATATCGGTGTTATGTTCCCAGATTTTGCGTTCCTTACGCAGTTGGGTGATAATGGTAACCCCTTGATAGTTCGCCTTGAATAAAGCTTCTCCAGCAATTCCCAACCTTGGTTTTACCATTTGCCACCTAGCCTCTTTTTTCCCTTTGGTTTCTGGAGCCCGAGGGTCATCTTATTTAACCCCCCCCCCCGGGCCAGTGCTCCTCTGAGTGTTGGTCCAAACTAGAGTCCTGTGCAGCGCCCCCTCGGGGAAACTCGAGGTTTGGTTTTAGTTGTATGGAGCGCTCATCTGAGTGTGCCCTGAGAACGAGATATGTGCAGCTCCTATCGGGATTTGTCGGCACATTCGGGCGGTGTTGCTGGATTTGTTTTACCTTGTCGAAGTGTCTTGTAGAACCGGGATACCGAGCCTGATCGGAATGTCTCGGGAGAAGGTATATTCCTCCGTTGACCGTGAGAGCTTGTCATGGGCTAAGTTGGGACTCCCCTGTAGGGATTTGAACTTTCGAAAGTCATGCCCGCGGTTATGGGAAGATGGGAATTTGTTAATGTCCAGTTGTAGATAACTTGAACCTTAACTTAATTAAAATGAATCAACTGTGTGAGTTACTATGATGGTCTCTTCTCGGCGGAGTCCGGGAAGTGAACACGGTGTTGGAGTAATGCTTGCCGCAGGTTGCTCTCTAGTTATTTCGTTCATGCTTTGCTTTCTCTTCTCGCTCTCTTTTGCGAACAGGTTAGCCACCATATATGCTAGTTGCTTGCTGCAGCTCCACATATTACCTTGTCTTACCTATAAGCTTAAATAGTCTTGATCACGAGGGTGCGAGATTGCTGAGTCCCTGTGGCTCACAGATTACTTCCAAACCAGATGCAGGACCTGATGACTCCGTTCCAGATGACGCGCTTGAGCTCAAGTGGGAGTTCGACGATGACTCACGCCGTTACTATGTGTCTTTCCCTAATGATCAGTAGTGGTGCCCAGTTGGGGCGATCGGGACCGTGTCGCATGTTGGGTTGATCTTTTATTTTGGCACTGTAGTCGGGCCATGAGTGATTGGATGATGTAATGTTATTTATGTACTTTGTTTAACGTGGCGAGTGTAAGCCAACTATGTACCTTCCCCTTTTATTATCTATATTACATGGGATGTTGTGAAGATTGTCTTACTTGCGACATTGCTTTCAATGCGGTTATGCCTCTAAGTCGTGCTTCGACACATAGGAGCTATAGCCGCATCGAGGGCATTACAAGTTGGTAATCAGAGCCTTCCCCGACCTTAGGAGCCCCCACTGCTTGATCGTTTTTAGCAGCCGTTGTTGAGTCTAGAAAAATGTTTTGAGTCATTTAGGAATTGTATATCGGAGAGTTTAGGAATTCTTTTTACTCCCCAGTCTCCTCATCGCTCTGGTAAGGCATCCTGACGTAGAGTTTTGACTCTTCTCTTCTCAAATTTCACTAAAAAAATTTAGGATCACGCGGGTATCTTGGAATCGTTCTGATGGTTTTGTGACGAGAACATTGTTCTTGGTGCCTCCTGTCATTTAGGGGTTGTGGCAGTGTCCCGGGGAGTTGAGCTCCGAGGTGTTTTCGTCACAATTTTATCATTGAAGTTCTGGAATACCTGAGTTTAGTACACCTACATCGAAAATCTCTTTTATGCAGTTGTTGGTGAGATAACCTCGACGCCACCCAGTACTGGGGCGGGAGTTCGGGAGTATTGCCATAACTTGTATAACGGATGCTTTTCGAAGGTTGAGGTAGATGGTTTCCGAAGTTTTTCTCGGTTATGTGTTGAAGGATGGATACAGCTGGATGTAGGATTTGCTAGATTTTGGTGAGATATTATGCTTCCCGTGTATCCCCAACACCTGATTGCATAACCGGAAAGGTTCGGGAGTTTCATAGGTGGGAATTCTTGTAGTTCTAGTTCTTCTTCCACGAATATTTGGTTTGAGATGGGGATTTCCTACCGAGTATTCGTTCTTGATCCGTACCTTGTTGATTTATTCCTCTACCTAAATTCTAAGTGGCTTCTCAAATTATGGATATGTGACCATTTCAAGTGGAATGCATTCGTTCATTTTGTTCGGATGTGAAGACTATATGTTGCAATTTTCATTCCGTTGTATTCAGCTTCAATAATTGTCTATCAATGTGCTAATGGATGTCAACCTCTTCAGGATGGCTCCTCCAATGCGCACGACTCCGAATCCTGATCCGCCACCACCTCCCCCTCCTCCGGAGGCATGGCAAGCTGTGATGGCCGCAACCAATGCAAACACGCAGTTGATCATGCAAATTCTTCAAGAGCGCAACCAAGGCAATAATCAGAATCACTTTGCTACACTCAACCACTTCCTTGCAAATCAGTCAAAGACCTTCAGCAATTATGTGGAGGCAACTGATGCTGACGATTGGCTCGTGGACTTATGCAAGCATTTCGAGTGCAGTAACGTCAGGCCTAAGGACTTTGTCAAGTTCGCTTCCTTCCAACTCAAAGACCAAGCTGCAGAGTGGTTCCAACAGTACAAAGATTCCAGAGGAGGCCGTGCGATTACCTGGGATGAATTCCGTCAAGACATCAAAGCTCATCATATTCCTCAGAGCATGGTTGAAAGCAAGCGTGAGGAATTCCGCAACCTAAAGCAAGGCTCTTTGTCTTTCTATGATTACAACAAGTTGTTCCAGAAGCTCGCCCGCTTTGCTAAGCAGGACGTCCCTGACGAGAAGAGCATGATATACCAGTTCAGGGGCGGTCTCAGAGAAGAAATACAGCTAGCTCTTGTTCTCTTTGAGCCCTTGAGGTACGATGAGTTCTACAACATGGCATTGAAGCAAGAGGCCGCTCAACTGAAGTGTGATGCTTCCAAGAAGCGAGTCAGAGATGCTACTCCTTCTTCCTCTACTCAAGTGGCCAAGCAGCAGAAGGGTGAACTGGATGCCATCTCGCAAATTCCAGTCATTTGCGAATATCAAGACATCTTTCCAGAAGAGCTTCTAGGAATGCCTCCGCACCAGCCAGTTGAATTCGTCATCGATCTTGAGCCTGGCACGGAACTGGTTTGCAAGCGTCCTTACAAGCTCGGACCTGAAGAGTTGAAGGAGCTGAAGAAGCAACTCGATATTCAAGAGCGAATGGGTCTCATCCGACCTAGTTCCTCTCCGTGGGGTTGTGGGGTACTTTTTGTGAAGAAGAAGGATGGAACGGACCGACTTTGTGTTGACTACCATCCATTGAACAAGAAGGCTATCAAGAACAAATACCCACTTCCCAACACCAACGAGCTGTTCGTACAACTCAAAGGTGCCCAAGTATTCTCCAAGCTTGATCTCCGTATGGGCTATCACCAGATTCTAATCCGGTGAGCAAGATATTCCCAAGATGGCTTTCAGGACAAGCTATGGTTCATATGAATACACTGTCATGTTGTCACACCGTGCATTTTGTAACATTTCATTTTCATTATTAAAGCATGAAAATTTGGACCAACAAAAACTTTTTGCATTTTTTTGGCTTTTATTTGGAGTTGGTTTTCTCTCTGTGTTTCTTTCAAGTGCTTCTTGAAGTCAACTACTCTGCCCTCTATATTCCACCTCCTTACCCCAAGCTCCTGACCAATGACCATGCCATGTGAATAGTGCTATATGGAGTTTTCTTACAAAAATAATTTGGCCAGAAAGTATTTTCTAAAATTAGTTTTCCAAAAACCCCTGAATTGAGGTTTGCACTACAAGTACTTGATTAAGGGCAGTAAAAATCTTTCCAAAAATATATTAGACTCCTATTAGATATAGGATGCCCAGGAACCACAAAAATATAATTTTAAAAGTTACTGTTCTATTTTATTTAAAGGCTTTTTCTTAAGGCCAGAAATGGTCTTTAATAGGGAAAAAATTACTTTACTGTTTCAAAAATATTTGACAAAATTTAGGGAAACTCATAGGACATATATTGTCCATATATAAGAGTTTCAACACCTGGTCATGCTCAAAATATTGGTCAAATCCCTCTAAAACCCTTTCTGGATATTTCAAGCTTTTGAAATATTTACAAAGGAAATATTCTCCAGAAATTCCAGGAAAATTCCATCATGTCACATATGACATATTAGATGATCTTGCCAAGTCTCATGACTTGGAGAACAAGATAACACCATCAAAACCCCTCAAAACTATCTCTGTCCATTCTGAAGTTTGATCAACTTTACATTGCCAAGTATGTCCAAATGTGCTCAAACTTGGTGGACATGCTTCATTGGTCTAATGATGCATCTGGACCAAATGGCACAGGTTGGAGAATAGGAAGTCTTGGTCAAAGTGCCTCAAAACCCTCTCTGACCAGAATCAAGTTTGAACTACTTTGCACTACCAACTTTTTCTCCAGGACCCCAACTTTGGTGAGCCTGATCATGTGACCAAATAAGGCTACCACACCAAGTGGCACATCAAGGAGAAATGATTTACTCCACTGGATCTACACAAATCCATTTCTGCCCATTTTTAGGGTTTGCAAAAGTTGCATTGGCAACTTTGTCCAAATAAGCTCAAAATGGGTGGAAGGCCCTAAATATATGTGACATTTCACCCCTTGGAGTATCTTGGCCAGTGGGAGTCATTAGCTTACCCAAAACTCCATCAAACACCTTCTGGCAAAATACTAAAAAGCCTATTTTTGCCACTTTCACTAATCTCCTTGAGTTCATCTTTTTGCCACAACCCCTCCTCACTCCCCTCTATCACTTAGACACTTTTCTACCCGAGGAAGCAATGTGGAGGAAGGAGGGAATCACGTTTGTCCTCTCTGGACAACAGCTTCCCTTCTCTCTCCCAGCCTCTCTCTCTCCCCTCTGCACCCCAGAGCATCCCAGGCTCTTTCCAGGTTTTGCCCCCTTCCACTGTAGCCTCCAGACAGAAAAGGACGCGCGCGCGACGCGGAAAACCCGCGGATGCCGGCCAAAGTCGCGCTCTGGAGCGCCTGCCAGAGCGCCGACCGTTGACACCGCGCCTCCCGACCGCCTCGTGCCTTCCCATCGCGCCAGTTGATGTGTCTTGACGTCTGCGACACGCCGCCGTGCCGTCCCCATTGTCTCTCCCTCTCTCTCCCCTCCTGCAGCGCATGCCCGACGCCGTCCGGCTCGGCCAATGGCCGGCCTCACATGCGCGGGCGCCAGAACACTCCCCCGCTCTCTCTCCTCCTCCCTGGCGCCCTACTCCATCCCCACGAGCGCCGTGGACAGCTCCAACCTCTCTCCAACGGCTTCCAGAGCCGATCCCGCGGGCGCCCGTAGGCCACGCCCACGGTGAACCGCGGCCAGCCTATATAAGGCGCTCCCGAGCCCTCCTCTTCCTCCCTGTCGCCCCTCCACACACCCAATCCACCCCCGGAACCACCCACTTCTCTCCAGAGCCGCCCGAGCTCGAGATCGAGCTCGAGCTCCGCCGCCTCGGGTCGCCGTCGATCTGCGGGTACAGGCCTCCTCCGCTCCTTTTCTCTCTCGAACTGGATTCCCCTCGCCTCACTGATGCTTTCCCCTCTCTTTCCCCCTTGTTTTGCAGCCGGAAACGGCCGGAACCACCGGCGCCCGAAGCACCTCCGCCGCGGGACCTCGTCGCCGGCGAAGCAGGCCACCCCGGCGACCGTCTCCACCACCACCAGAACCGCGACTCGCTCCTGAGTCCAACGGTAGCCTCCGCACCCCTTCCCGTGCCCTGTATCGCCGCTGGCGAGCTCGCCGTCGCCTCTGGCCGGAGGTAGACGACGGCCGCCGTGGGGCCGGCCCGTCAGCCACACGCCCTGACGGGTGGGATCCACCCGTCAGGTTTAAAACGTGCGCGCACGCGCGCACCGATCCGCCGTCGGCTGAAGGCGTATTCAGCCTTTACGCCTTCGATGTGGCGGCCGCGTGGGCTGGGTTTCCCCCCCCCCCTGGGCCTGCTGCTGCTGTGGCCTCTCTGGCCCAGTGGCACAGCGCCGTTTCTCTTTTTCCTTTTCTGTATTATTTCCAAAAATTCCACAGGACAGAATATTAATCCAAATGCATTGATTCCAATTTCTAAATTCCTAGAATATTGCAACCTATTTAATGGTGCAACTTTCATTCAAATCCAACCACCTTTTATTCTCTGTAAATATTTAAATGTGGTTTTTAGCATTTAAATAGGCCTTTGAAAATCCATAACTCCTATTTTGCTGCTCCAAAACCAAAACCAAAAGTTGTCCCCTTCCTAGCTTTCCTCTTAGTATTTTACAAAAATAAGTTGACATTTTTGTGAGCACTTTGACTTTTCTGTTTTTATTATTGTCTTATTTTTCCCGTTGTTTTCTTGCGATGTTAGATCCCGTGTTTGACGAGGTAGCTGAGGAAGAAGGAGGAGCAGAGCCTGAAGACTTTGAAGATCAAGCCAACCAAGGCAAGCAGCCCTTTGACCATGACTATGATACCCCTTTTATATGCATGTCATTTTTAGCTCTTTATTATCGATGCATCGGAATCATGATGAGATGGTGAACCACGTGGGTTGGTTACCACGATTACTTCCTCGTTGATACTTGCAGTGTGCCTGGCCCTACCTTCTTATGAGGGTTATGCCGGTGGGAGTAGATAGGATGCAAATGTAGATGCTATGCAAATGGGGTGGGTTTGTGCATGGTGAAGGAGGCAATGTGATTTCAAAAGTCTTTTCGAAAACCCCGTCGGGTGCCACCTATGCCCGAGGGAGATGATGAGATGGGTGACCACTTGATGACGAAGTGGTGTGCCAAGGAAGGTGTGTGTTGTTTTCAAAACGGATTGGTCGGAGTTGCGACCGTTATTCCAACCTTACATGCGCGACCACTCTACCCTTATATGGGAAAGGGCATTATTGAGTACCTAGACCGATACTAGCTTGGAGCCCGCATTACTAGTGACGGGGGAGAGTTGGTGCTCTCTCTTGGGACGGGGTCGTGCCAGGTAGGGCGGCCATGACTGTTTTCACAGGGCACCGGACACACCGTTGGTACCCCGTGCTTGTGGTATGTGATGAAAATGGGAGCGAGGCTCCACAACTTTATGATGTGAAATGTTCGGCACGGGGGTTACTACCAATCGAGTGGACTCCATGTTAGTGTCGTCTAGGGAAAGGTAGTGATCGGGTGCTTACCCCGGGTACTTGAGGTACCGCGGGTCGTGGATGACACGGAAGTTCCCCGGATCTAGTGGGTAAAGTGTGCAACCTCTGCAGAGTGTAAAACTATTCGAATAGCCGTGTCCACGGTCAAGGACAGTTGGGTAACCGCTCTTGGGCTACGTCCACTTGTTTTCAAACCCGGTGTGTGTGTGAGATGATGCTGTTGTCTTGGATCAAGTCAGAGGACTTGACACGATTGAGATGGGTTGGTGCCCTCTCTGTTTATGATAAATGGGTTGGTGCCCCTTTCTATTTATGTTGATATCTGTGACCAGATCTTATGGTTACTTGAATTCTCTTGATGCATGCTTTATAGGATGTTGAACATGTCCTGCACTCAAAACTAGCTTTATGCAAAACTTTACCTATGTCATGCATTACTGTACCTTGAACCAAATCATGGGTTGCTTGCGAGTACATTCAAAGTACTCATTGGCTTGCCACTGGTTATTTAATTGACCAGGCATGGGAGAACCGGAGTTCGAAGAAGAGTTCTTTGGAGACGATCATGCGAACTAGGACGTTCCCAGTCAGATTGCCTGTAGGGTTAAGGCAGATGGCATGGGTTCTACTTATCGACGACGATTTCCGCTGCTATGTTTCATTTGATGTTCAGCCCTTAAGGCTTTATCGATGTAAGACTTGACCATGTTGGTCACTATTTGTGTAAGACGGTATGTATGGATGTAAGACTCTTGTTATTCAGCTTCTGTGTGTTCAGTGAGCATTGACCTCTGGGATCACTGTACACGTGCATTCGGTGATCATGACTTGCGAGTCGGGGTCCCCACAGAGCTGGTATCAGAGCCATCCTGAGTGTAGGAAGCCTTAGTTAGCATGGACGTTAGTTAGAGCGAGACTATCCACCAGGTTACCCATATACCTATGTTTATGTTAGTATCCCAAACATAGGTCACATTCCTTTATTGACCCTTTCCCTTCCACTTTTTGTAGATGGCTGCCGTACCCGAGGACTTCCTGACCACTGGGTTTCCTGTGCTTCTTGAGGATAGCCTCAGGAAGTGCCAGTTCACTCGAGTCCCCACCTTCTCCTACCACGAGCACTGGGTCGACAGCACCAAGAGGGAGTATCACGTGGAGGTAGTCGTGAGGGCGAATGACGCCCCGACGAGCTGGTTCTTTGAGGGACCCCAGATGGCGACACTGCTTCTCGCCGTGGAGACTGCTGCCCTCAAGGCACTGACTCGCCTCCGGGATCTCCTTCCAGAGATGGCGAGAGAGCCAGCCACTCGTTACCTGCCTTATCGTAAGGAAGGTGATGACGAGAGCAGCGCACCAGCACCACCCTTGGACGAGGGACTTTCTCTCCGCTTCCAGACCTACTTCAGCTTGTGTGCCGACAGTCTGGCACAACACCTGGCCTCGGAGTCGACGGAGCTTCGGAAGGAACTCCGCGAGACCAAGGAGCTCCTCCGCATAGTTCAGATGAAGGCAGACAGGATCAAGAAGGATGGAGCGCCCCCTGGACAGCCCGCAGTAGCGTATCGAGGCGGACGACCCCCACAGGTCGCACATGCCGAGGGACCACCTCAGCCACGCCGTATGACGGCAAAGGAGTACCGCAACCTCTTCAAGACGCCACCAGCAAAGCAGCGCCGTGTTCTGCTCCTTCACTCCCCCGCTTCCTCGAGCGATGAGGAGACCAAGACAGATGAAGATGAGGAGGAAGATCCAGAGGAGCCAGAATACCCGACCGAGCATTCCACCACTTAGACTCCGTTCAGGACTAGGATAGGCTAGCTCGTAGCCTATGGTAGGATAGGTCGTGTACCCCTTTTGCGAAGTCGAGTCCTTGTAATGGTTCTTGTGAAACCATGTTATGTTGCGTTTGCGTTCAGCTTGCTTTCATGAAGTCGTACTTTCCCTTCGGGAACTTGTAAACGACTACATTCCTCATTTGGTTTTAATGCATGAGTTTGGCCCTTCTGGCCTTTGTTTAACTTAAATCGTGTCACACCACCCCCTTACTAGGCATTCCATCTATACTGCTTTCCCTCATTGTTGTTCCCAATCATGAGACCTTGACCGCTCCAACAGGATGCCTGTTGTAACACGTACTGGTACCTCTACCCAGCCGCAAGAAGCCGGAGGTTCTGCTGAGGCCGGAGCCAGCCAGGACCAAGCCCAAGGACAGACTCCACCACCACCACCTCCTCCAAGCATGGATATGGCTCAGCTTCTCCAAGCCTTTCGAGAGGAGCGCCAAGCCAACACTGCAGCCCTCCAGATGATTGCTCAGGCTGTCAACCGCCAGCCGGCGGGGCACGGCCATGGACGTTCCACACTGGTGGAATTCAAGAAGCATGCACCACCCACTTTCATCGAGACTGCTGAACCCCTGGATGCAGACGACTGGGTCCGCACCATTGAGGATCTGCTGGCACTAGTCGGATGCACTGAGGACCGTGATAAAGTGGCGTATGCTGCCCACTATCTCGGGGGGACTGCCAGAGCTTGGTGGGATGGATTCAAGGCTATGCATGTTGAGCAAGACATCACTTGGGACACCTTCAAGACGGAATTCCGCAAGGCCCACATCCCTTCTGGAATCATGGCCATCAAGAAGCGTGAGTTCCGAGCCCTGAAGCAAGGTAGTAGCACTGTCAAGGAGTACATGCAGAAGTTCAGTGTTCTCTCAAGGTATGCCCCTGAGGATGTCAGCACTGATGCTGCCAAAAGGGAGCGCTTCATGGAAGGCCTTAACCAGACTCTGCAGTACTCGCTTGTTGTGTGTGACTGCCCAACCTTTCCTGATCTGGTGAACAAGGCACTCATGCTTGAGGACAAGCGACGTGCCTTGGATGACACTCGTAAGCGCAAGATGATCAGCAAGGGTAGCTCCAGCAACCAGAAGCCTCGCCCGTGGCAGCCAGCCCCGGTCAAGCCAACCTATCAGCAGCCAAGAGCTCCTGCACCTCGCACCAACTATCCACCTCAGCAGTATGCCAACCCCAGGCCAGCTTACAACAACCCCAATAACAATGCTGGCAAGGGCGTCGTCCCCAATCAAGTCACTTGTTTCGGATGTGGACAGCCAGGGCATTACTCCAAGAATTGCCCCAACAAGAAACCTAACGCCCCGCGCCCCAATGCGCAGAACCCGGGACAAGGCCGTGGAATGCCACCAAGGAACCAAGCTCCCCGCAACTTGCCCAACAATGGCAGGGGTCGTGTGAATCATGTCACCGCGGAAGAAGCCCAGGAAGACCCGGACGTCGTGCTGGGTACGTTCCTTGTCAATTCAGCACCCGCAACTATTTTGTTTGATTCTGGAGCCACGCATTCTTTTGTCACCCAAAGTTTTGCATTAAAAAGTGGCATGACCCCTACACCCCTGAATAACCCTATGGTGGTACAAACCCCTGGAGCAGAGATGAGAGCCAAGATAGGATGTAAAGGAGTCGGGATTACCATTAACGGGGTAGACTTCCTAGCAGACCTTATCATCCTAAAATCACAAGGCTTGGATGTGATCTTGGGAATGGATTGGCTCAGCAAGCACCAAGGCTTGATTGATTGCGCCAACCGGACGGTCACTATGACCAATGACCGAGGAGTCAAAGTCAAATTTGCCTCCAACCCCTCTTCTGCTCAAGCCAACCAAGCCAACTGTCTGACTGAAGTTGGATTGGAACAAGTGCCGGTAGTATGCGAGTATCCCGATGTTTTTCCTGATGAGCTACCAGGAATGCCTCCTGACCGAGACATTGAGTTCATCATCGAGCTCATACCCGGAGCAGGACCCATCTATAAGATGCCTTATAGGATGGGATCGGAGGAGTTAGCAGAATTGAAGAAGCAGTTGGAAGAGCAGTTGAGGAAGGGATTTATCCTCCCTAGTGCCTCCCCTTGGGGATCACCTGTTCTGTTTGTGGCAAAGAAGGACGGTACCATCCGCTTATGCATTGACTACCGCTCCCTCAACGAGGTTACAATCAAGAACAAGTACCCACTTCCCAAGATTGAAGATCTGTTTGATCAACTCAATGGGGCCAAGGTGTTCTCCAAGATCGACCTCAGATCTGGGTACTACCAACTGAAGATCAGACCCCAAGATATTCCGAAGACGGCATTCGTAACCAGATATGGCCTGTATGAATGCACGGTCATGTCCTTTGGGTTGACCAATGCCCCAGCTTACTTCATGTCTCTCATGAATAAGGTCTTCATGGAATATTTGGACAAGTTCGTCGTCGTCTTCACTGATGACATTCTTGTCTTTTCGAAGTCGGAAGAAGAGCACGAGCAACACTTGAGGATGGTCCTAGACAAGCTTCGAGAGCACCAACTGTATGCCAAGTTCAGCAAGTGTGAATTCTGGCTGCGTGAAGTTGGATTTCTGGGACATGTTCTAACAGAAGAGGGATTGTCAGTCGACCCTGCCAAGATAGAAGCCGTGACTGAATGGCAATCCCCGAGCAATGTGAAGGAAGTCAGAAGCTTCCTCGGACTCGCGGGATATTACCGCAAGTTCGTTGAAGGATTCTCAAGCATTGCCCGACCCATGACTCAGCTCTTGAAGAAGGACAAGAAGTTCGAATGGACGCCGAAGTGCGAAGAAAGCTTCCAGGAGCTGAAGAAGAGGCTAACCACCGCTCCAGTTCTGGCCACACCAGATATACACAAGGAGTTTGTGATATATTGTGATGCGTCAAGAATCGGACTGGGAGGTGTTCTGATGCAAGAAGGCAGAGTCGTGGCCTACCTTTCAAGGCAGCTACGACCTCACGAAGAGAACTACGCTAGTCATGACCTTGAGCTAGCAGCAGTGGTTCATGCCCTGAAGACTTGGCGACACTACCTCTTGGGGAAGCGATGTGAGGTATACACGGATCACAAAAGTCTGAAGTATATTTTCACTCAGAGGGAATTGAACATGAGGCAGAGAAGATGGCTGGAGTTGATAAAGGATTATGACCTCAGTGTTCAATACCACCCTGGAAAGGCTAATGTGGTAGCAGACGCGTTGAGCAGGAAGGCTTGCTCCTTGAATGCTATGCTAAAGCACAAGCTACCCGCCTTGTATGAAGAACTTGAAAGCTTCGGGTTGGAACTGGTTGCACCAGGATTCTTGGCCAGCCTCGAAGTTAAGCCTACCTTGATGGATGATATCAAGAAAGCTCAGAAGGGGCATGAGAGTATTGAAGGCATCAAGAGGAAGATCAAGGCAGGCAAAGCCTCAGGATTCTCAGAAGATGAGGAAGGAATTGTGTGGTTTGGGAATCGCATCTGCGTGCCCAACAAGGTTGAGCTCAAGAACCTGATCTTGCAAGAAGCTCATGACAGCCCATATTCCATCCACCCTGGAGGCACCAAGATGTATCAAGACCTGAAGGAAAGATTTTGGTGGCACGGGATGAAAAGGGAGATTGCCACCTATGTTGCAAAATGCGACGTATGCCAGAGAGTCAAAGCTGAGCATCAGCGACCCGCTGGATTGTTGCAACCCCTTAAGGTGCCTAAATGGAAGTGGGACAGAGTCGGGATGGACTTCATCACCGGTTTACCCAGGTCAAGCAAGGGACATGACTCAATATGGGTCATCGTTGACCATTTGACCAAGGTGGCCCACTTCATTCCTGTCAAGACGACCTACAAGGGGAACCAGTTAGCCAGTCTCTACATCAACCGAATCGTGAGCCTTCATGGTGTTCCCAAGGAGATTGTGTCAGATCGAGGAACCCAGTTCACCTCAAGGTTTTGGAAGAAATTCCAGGAGGCTATGGGGACCAAGTTGTCCTTCAGCACTGCTTTCCACCCACAGACCGGAGGTCAGACCGAGCGAGTGAATCAAATACTCGAAGACATGCTCCGAGCCTGTGTCTTAGCTTATGGAGCTAAGTGGGAAGATTGCCTCCCTTTCGCCGAGTTCTCTTACAACAACAGTTATCAGGCCAGCCTTCAGATGGCACCATTTGAAGTGTTATACGGGCGGAAGTGCTGTACACCTCTCAACTGGTCGGAGACCGGAGGAGGACTCGTCTTTGGGCCTGATATCCTTCGTGAAGCAGAAGAGCAAGTCCAGCTTGTCAGAGAGCGTCTGAAGTCTGCCAAGTCAAGGCAGAAGAGCTATGCGGACTCACGTCGCAGAGACATAAACTTCCGAGTTGGAGACCATGTCTATCTCCGGGTCACCCCTCTCAAAGGAGCCCAGCGCTTTCATGTCAGGGGAAAGCTCGCTCCGAGATACATTGGGCCCTTCAAGATCACTGAGCGACGAGGGGAGGTGGCTTACCAGTTGGAACTTCCACCTGAACTTTCTGATGTGCACAACGTGTTCCACGTGTCACAACTCCGGAAGTGTTTCCAAGTTCCAGACAAGCCCGACCTCTACAAGGACGTCAATCATCAAGCCATTGATCTTCAACCTGATTTGACTTATCGTGAGCGGCCCATCTGCATTCTGGATGAGGCTGAACGACGCACTCGAAGCCGCACCATCAAGTACTTCAAGGTCCAATGGAGCAACCACACTGAAGCAGAAGCAACTTGGGAGCGTGAAGACTACCTTAGATCCGAATTTCCGTATCTCTTTTAAGCCTAGTTTAGGAATCTCGGGGACGAGATTCTTGTAAGGGGGGTAGGTCTGTCACACCGTGCATTTTGTAACATTTCATTTTCATTATTAAAGCATGAAAATTTGGACCAACAAAAACTTTTTGCATTTTTTTTGGCTTTTATTTGGAGTTGGTTTTCTCTCTGTGTTTCTTTCAAGTGCTTCTTGAAGTCAACTACTCTGCCCTCTATATTCCACCTCCTTACCCC
>NC_041388.1:182191726-182211877 GCF_002162155.2 Triticum dicoccoides | reverse complement strand
GATGCAGACGACTGGGTCCGCACCATTGAGGATCTGCTGGCACTAGTCGGATGCACTGAGGACCGTGATAAAGTGGCGTATGCTGCCCACTGTCTCGGGGGGACTGCCAGAGCTTGGTGGGATGGATTCAAGGCTATGCATGTTGAGCAAGACATCACTTGGGACACCTTCAAGACGGAATTCCGCAAGGCCCACATCCCTTCTGGAATCATGGCCATCAAGAAGCGTGAGTTCCGAGCCCTGAAGCAAGGTAGTAGCACTGTCAAGGAGTACATGCAGAAGTTCAGTGTTCTCTCAAGGTATGCCCCTGAGGATGTCAGCACTGATGCTGCCAAAAGGGAGCGCTTCATGGAAGGCCTTAACCAGACTCTGCAGTACTCGCTTGTTGTGGGTGACTGCCCAACCTTTCCTGATCTGGTGAACAAGGCACTCATGCTTGAGGACAAGCGACGTGCCTTGGATGACACTCGTAAGCGCAAGATGATCAGCAAGGGTAGCTCCAGCAACCAGAAGCCTCGCCCGTGGCAGCCAGCCCCGGTCAAGCCAACCTATCAGCAGCCAAGAGCTCCTGCACCTCGCACCAACTATCCACCTCAGCAGTATGCCAACCCCAGGCCAGCTTACAACAACCCCAATAACAATGCTGGCAAGGGCGTCGTCCCCAATCAAGTCACTTGTTTCGGATGTGGACAGCCAGGGCATTACTCCAAGAATTGCCCCAACAAGAAACCTAACGCCCCGCACCCCAATGCGCAGAACCCGGGACAAGGCCGTGGAATGCCACCAAGGAACCAAGCTCCCCGCAACTTGCCCAACAATGGCAGGGGTCGTGTGAATCATGTCACCGCGGAAGAAGCCCAGGAAGACCCGGACGTCGTGCTGGGTACGTTCCTTGTCAATTCAGCACCCGCAACTGTTTTGTTTGATTCTGGAGCCACGCATTCTTTTGTCACCCAAAGTTTTGCATTAAAAAGTGGCATGACCCCTACACCCCTGAATAACCCTATGGTGGTACAAACCCCTGGAGCAGAGATAAGAGCCAAGATAGGATGTAAAGGAGTCGGGATTACCATTAACGGGGTAGACTTCCTAGCAGACCTTATCATCCTAAAATCACAAGGCTTGGATGTGATCTTGGGAATGGATTGGCTCAGCAAGCACCAAGGCTTGATTGATTGCGCCAACCGGACGGTCACTATGACCAATGACCGAGGAGTCAAAGTCAAATTTGCCTCCAACCCCTCTTCTGCTCAAGCCAACCAAGCCAACTGTCTGACTGAAGTTGGATTGGAACAAGTGCCGGTAGTATGCGAGTATCCCGATGTTTTTCCTGATGAGCTACCAGGAATGCCTCCTGACCGAGACATTGAGTTCATCATCGAGCTCATACCCGGAGCAGGACCCATCTATAAGAAGCCTTATAGGATGGGATCGAAGGAGTTAGCAGAATTGAAGAAGCAGTTGGAAGAGCAGTTGAGGAAGGGATTTATCCGCCCTAGTGCCTCCCCTTGGGGATCATCTGTTCTGTTTGTGGCAAAGAAGGACGGTACCATCCGCTTATGCATTGACTACCGCTCCCTCAACGAGGTTACAATCAAGAACAAGTACCCACTTCCCAAGATTGAAGATCTGTTTGATCAACTCAATGGGGCCAAGGTGTTCTCCAAGATCGACCTCAGATCTGGGTACTACCAACTGAAGATCAGACCCCAAGATATTCCGAAGACGGCATTCGTAACCAGATATGGCCTGTATGAATGCACGGTCATGTCCTTTGGGTTGACCAATGCCCCAGCTTACTTCATGTATCTCATGAATAAGGTCTTCATGGAATATTTGGACAAGTTCGTCGTCGTCTTCATTGATGACATTCTTGTCTTCTCGAAGTCGGAAGAAGAGCACGAGCAACACTTGAGGATGGTCCTAGACAAGCTTCGAGAGCACCAACTGTATGCCAAGTTCAGCTAGTGTGAATTCTGGCTGCGTGAAGTTGGATTTCTGGGACATGTTCTAACAGAAGAGGGATTGTCAGTCGACCCTGCCAAGATAGAAGCCGTGACTGGATGGCAATCCCCGAGCAATGTGAAGGAAGTCAGAAGCTTCCTCGGACTCGCGGGATATTACCGCAAGTTCGTTGAAGGATTCTCAAGCATTGCCCGACCCATGACTCAGCTCTTGAAGAAGGACAAGAAGTTCGAATGGACGCCGAAGTGCGAAGAAAGCTTCCAGGAGCTGAAGAAGAGGCTAACCACCGCTCCAGTTCTGGCCACACCAGATATACACAAGGAGTTTGTGATATATTGTGATGCGTCAAGAATCGGACTGGGGGGGTGTTCTGATGCAAGAAGGCAGAGTCGTGGCCTACCTTTCAAGGCAGCTACGACCTCACGAAGAGAACTACGCTACTCATGACCTTGAGCTAGCAGCAGTGGTTCATGCCCTGAAGACTTGGCGACATTACCTCTTGGGGAAGCGATGTGAGGTATACACGGATCACAAAAGTCTGAAGTATATTTTCACTCAGAGGGAATTGAACATGAGGCAGAGAAGATGGCTAGAGTTGATAAAGGATTATGACCTCAGTGTTCAATACCACCCTGGAAAGGCTAATGTGGTAGCAGACGCGTTGAGCAGGAAGGCTTGCTCCTTGAATGCTATGCTAAAGCACAAGCTACCCGCCTTGTATGAAGAACTTGAAAGCTTCGGGTTGGAACTGGTTGCACCAGGATTCTTGGCCAGCCTCGAAGTTAAGCCTACCTTGATGGATGATATCAAGAAAGCTCAGAAGGGGCATGAGAGTATTGAAGGCATCAAGAGGAAGATCAAGGCAGGCAAAGCCTCAGGATTCTCAGAAGATGAGGAAGGAATTGTGTGGTTTGGGAATCGCATCTGCGTGCCCAACAAGGTTGAGCTCAAGAACCTGATCTTGCAAGAAGCTCATGACAGCCCATATTCCATCCACCCTGGAGGCACCAAGATGTATCAAGACCTGAAGGAAAGATTTTGGTGGCACGGGATGAAAAGGGAGATTGCCACCTATGTCGCAAAATGCGACGTATGCCAGAGAGTCAAAGCTGAGCATCAGCGACCCGCTGGATTGTTGCAACCCCTTAAGGTGCCTGAATGGAAGTGGGACAGAGTCGGGATGGACTTCATCACCGGTTTACCCAGGTCAAGCAAGGGACATGACTCAATATGGGTCATCGTTGACCATTTGACCAAGGTGGCCCACTTCATTCCTGTCAAGACGACCTACAAGGGGAACCAGTTAGCCAGTCTCTACATCAACCGAATCGTGAGCCTTCATGGTGTTCCCAAGGAGATTGTGTCAGATCGAGGAACCCAGTTCACCTCAAGGTTTTGGAAGAAATTCCAGGAGGCTATGGGGACCAAGTTGTCCTTCAGCACTGCTTTCCACCCACAGACCGGAGGTCAGACCGAGCGAGTGAATCAAATACTCGAAGACATGCTCCGAGCCTGTGTCTTAGCTTATGGAGCTAAGTGGGAAGATTGCCTCCCTTTCGCCGAGTTCTCTTACAACAACAGTTATCAGGCCAGCCTTCAGATGGCACCATTTGAAGTGTTATACGGGCGGAAGTGCCGTACACCTCTCAACTGGTCGGAGACCGGAGAAGGACTCATCTTTGGGCCTGATATCCTTCGTGAAGCAGAAGAGCAAGTCCAGCTTGTCAGATAGCGTCTGAAGTCTGCCAAGTCAAGGCAGAAGAGCTATGCGGACTCACGTCGCAGAGACATAAACTTCCGAGTTGGAGACCATGTCTATCTCCGGGTCACCCCTCTCAAAGGAGCCCAGCGCTTTCATGTCAGGGGAAAGCTCGCTCCGAGATACATTGGGCCCTTCAAGATCACTGAGCGACGAGGGGAGGTGGCTTACCAGTTGGAACTTCCACCTGAACTTTCTGATGTGCACAACGTGTTCCACGTGTCACAACTCCGGAAGTGTCTCCAAGTTCCAGACAAGCCCGACCTCTACAAGGACGTCAATCATCAAGCCATTGATCTTCAACCTGATTTGACTTATCGTGAGCGGCCCATCTGCATTCTGGATGAGGCTGAACGACGCACTCGAAGCCGCACCATCAAGTACTTCAAGGTCCAATGGAGCAACCACACTGAAGCAGAAGCAACTTGGGAGCGTGAAGACTACCTTAGATCCGAATTTCCGTATCTCTTTTAAGCCTAGTTTAGAAATCTCGGGGACGAGATTCTTGTAAGGGGGGTAGGTCTGTCACACCGTGCATTTTGTAACATTTCATTTTCATTATTAAAGCATGAAAATTTGGACCAACAAAAACTTTTTGCATTTTTTTTTGGCTTTTTTTTGGAGTTGGTTTCTCTCTGTGTTTCTTTCAAGTGCTTCTTGAAGTCAACTACTCTGCCCTCTATATTCCACCTCCTTACCCCAAGCTCCTGACCAATGACCATGCCATGTGAATAGTGCTATATGGAGTTTTCTAACAAAGATAATTTGGCCAGAAAGTATTTTCTAAAATTAGTTTTCCAAAAACCCCTGAATTGAGGTTTGCACTACAAGTACTTGATTAAGGGCAGTAAAAATCTTTCCAAAAATATATTAGACTCCTATTAGATATAGGATGCCCAGGAACCACAAAAATATAATTTTAAAAGTTACTGTTCTATTTTATTTAAAGGCTTTTTCTTAAGGCCAGAAATGGTCTTTAATAGGAAAAAATTACTTTACTGTTTCAAAAATATTTGACAAAATTTAGGGAAACTCATAGGACATATATTGTCCATATATAAGAGTTTCAACACCTGGTCATGCTCAAAATATTGGTCAAATCCCTCTAAAACCCTTTCTGGATATTTCAAGCTTTTGAAATATTTACAAAGGAAATATTCTCCAGAAATTCCAGGAAAATTCCATCATGTCACATATGACATATTAGATGATCTTGCCAAGTCTCATGACTTGGAGAACAAGATAACACCATCAAAACCCCTCAAAACTATCTCTGTCCATTCTGAAGTTTGATCAACTTTACATTGCCAAGTATGTACAAATGTGCTCAAACTTGGTGGACATGCTTCATTGGTCTAATGATGCATCTGGACCAAATGGCACAGGTTGGAGAATAGGAAGTCTTGGTCAAAGTGCCTCAAAACCCTCTCTGACCAGAATCAAGTTTGAACTACTTTGCACTACCAACTTTTTCTCCAGGACCCCAACTTTGGTGAGCCTGATCATGTGACCAAATAAGGCTACCACACCAAGTGGCACATCAAGGAGAAATGATTTACTCCACTGGATCTACACAAATCCATTTCTGCCCATTTCTAGGGTTTGCAAAAGTTGCATTGGCAACTTTGTCCAAATAAGCTCAAAATGGGTGGAAGGCCCTAAATATATGTGGCATTTCACCCCTTGGAGTATCTTGGCCAGTGGGAGTCATTAGCTTACCCAAAACTCCATCAAACACCTTCTGGCAAAATACTAAAAAGCCTATTTTTGCCACTTTCACTAATCTCCTTGAGTTCATCTTTTTGCCACAACCCCTCCTCACTCCCCTCTGTCACTTAGACACTTTTCTACCCGAGGAAGCAATGTGGAGGAAGGAGGGAATCACGTTTGTCCTCTCTGGACAACAGCTTCCCTTCTCTCTCCCAGCCTCTCTCTCTCCCCTCTGCACCCCAGAGCATCCCAGGCTCTTTCCAGGTTTTGCCCCCTTCCACTGTAGCCTCCAGACAGAAAAGGACGCGCGCGCGACGCGGAAAACCCGCGGATGCCGGCCAAAGTCGCGCTCTGGAGCGCCTGCCAGAGCGCCGACCGTTGACACCACGCCTCCCGACCGCCTCGTGCCTTCCCATCGCGCCAGTTGATGTGTCTTGACGTCTGCGACACGCCGTCGTGCCGTCCCCATTGTCTCTCCCTCTCTCTCCCCTCCTGCAGCGCGTGCCCGACGCCGTCCGGCTCGGCCAATGGCCGGCCTCACACGCGCGGGCTCCAGAACACTCCCCCGCTCTCTCTCCTCCTCCCTGGCGCCCTACTCCATCCCCACGAGCGCCGTGGACAGCTCCAACCTCTCTCCAACGGCTTCCAGAGCCGACCCCGCGGGCGCCCGTAGGCCACGCCCACGGTGAACCGCGGCCAGCCTATATAAGGCGCTCCCGAGCCCTCCTCTTCCTCCCTGTCGCCCCTCCACACACCCAATCCACCCCCGGAACCACCCACTTCTCTCCAGAGCCGCCCGAGCTCGAGATCGAGCTCGAGCTCCGCCGCCTCGGGTCGCCGTCGATCTGCGGGTACAGGCCTCCTCCGCTCCTTTTCTCTCTCGAACTGGATTCCCCTCGCCTCACTGATGCTTTCCCCTCTCTTTCCCCCTCGTTTTGCAGCCGGAAACGGCCGGAACCACCGGCGCCCGAAGCACCTCCACCGCGGGACCTCGTCGCCGGCGAAGCAGGCCACCCCGGCGACCGTCTCCACCACCACCAGAACCGCGACTCGCTCCTGAGTCCAACGGTAGCCTCCGCGCCCCTTCCCGTGCCCTGTATCGCCGCCGGCGAGCTCGCCGTCGCCTCTGGCCGGAGGTAGACGACGGCCGCCGTGGGGCCGGCCCGTCAGCCACACGCCCTGACGGGTGGGATCCACCCGTCAGGTTTAAAACGTGCGCGCACGCGCGCACCGATCCGCCGTCGGCTGAAGGCGTATTCAGCCTTTACGCCTTCGATGTGGCGGCCGCGTGGGCTGGGTTTCCCCCCCTGGGCCTGCTGCTGCTGTGGCCTCTCTGGCCCAGTGGCACAGCGCCGTTTCTCTTTTTCCTTTTCTGTATTATTTCCAAAAATTCCACAGGACAGAATATTAATCCAAATGCATTGATTCCAATTTCTAAATTCCTAGAATATTGCAACCTATTTAATGGTGCAACTTTCATTCAAATCCAACCACCTTTTATTCTCTGTAAATATTTAAATGTGGTTTTTAGCATTTAAATAGGCCTTTGAAAATCCATAACTCCTATTTTGCTGCTCCAAAACCAAAACCAAAAGTTGTCCCCTTCCTAGCTTTCCTCTTAGTATTTTACAAAAATAAGTTGACATTTTTGTGAGCACTTTGACTTTTCTGTTTTTATTATTGTCTTATTTTTCCCGTTGTTTCCTTGCGACGTTAGATCCCGTGTTTGACGAGGTAGCTGAGGAAGAAGGAGGAGCAGAGCCTGAAGACTTTGAAGATCAAGCCAACCAAGGCAAGCAGCCCTTTGACCATGACTATGATACCCCTTTTATATGCATGTCATTTTTAGCTCTTTATTATCGATGCATCGGAATCATGATGAGATGGTGAACCACGTGGGTTGGTTACCACGATTACTTCCTCGTTGATACTTGCAGTGTGCCTGGCCCTACCTTCTTATGAGGGTTATGCCGGTGGGAGTAGATAGGATGCAAATGTAGATGCTACGCAAATGGGGTGGGTTTGTGCATGGTGAAGGAGGCAATGTGATTTCAAAAGTCTTTTCGAAAACCCCGTCGGGTGCCACCTATGCCCGAGGGAGATGATGAGATGGGTGACCACTTGATGACGAAGTGGTGTGCCAAGGAAGGTGTGTGTTGTTTTCAAAACGGATTGGTCGGAGTTGCGACCGTTATTCCAACCTTACATGCGCGACCACTCTACCCTTATATGGGAAAGGGCATTATTGAGTACCTAGACCGATACTAGCTTGGAGCCCGCATTACTAGTGACGGGGGAGAGTTGGTGCTCTCTCTTGGGATGGGGTCGTGCCAGGTAGGGCGGCCATGACTGTTTTCACAGGGCACCGGACACACCGTTGGTACCCCGTGCTTGTGGTATGTGATGAAAATGGGAGCGAGGCTCCACAACTTTATGATGTGAAATGTTCGGCACGGGGGTTACTACCAATCGAGTGGACTCCATGTTAGTGTCGTCTAGGGAAAGGTAGTGATCGGGTGCTTACCCCGGGTACTTGAGGTACCGCGGGTCGTGGATGACACGGAAGTTCCCCGGATCTAGTGGGTAAAGTGTGCAACCTCTGCAGAGTGTAAAACTATTCGAATAGCCGTGTCCACGGTCAAGGATAGTTGGGTAACCGCTCTTGGGCTATGTCCACTTGTTTTCAAACCCGGTGTGTGTGTGAGATGATGCTGTTGTCTTGGATCAAGTCAGAGGACTTGACACGATTGAGATGGGTTGGTGCCCTCTCTGTTTATGATAAATGGGTTGGTGCCCCTTTCTATTTATGTTGATATCTGTGACCAGATCTTATGGTTACTTGAATTCTCTTGATGCATGCTTTATAGGATGTTGAACATGTCCTGCACTCAAAACTAGCTTTATGCAAAACTTTACCTATGTCATGCATTACTGTACCTTGAACCAAATCATGGGTTGCTTGCGAGTACATTCAAAGTACTCATTGGCTTGCCACTGGTTATTTAATTGACCAGGCATGGGAGAACCGGAGTTCGAAGAAGAGTTCTTTGGAGACGATCATGCGAACTAGGACGTTCCCAGTCAGATTGCCTGTAGGGTTAAGGCAGATGGCATGGGTTCTACTTATCGACGACGATTTCCGCTGCTATGTTTCATTTGATGTTCAGCCCTTAAGGCTTTATCGATGTAAGACTTGACCATGTTGGTCACTGTTTGTGTAAGACGGTATGTATGGATGTAAGACTCTTGTTATTCAGCTTCTGTGTGTTCAGTGAGCATTGATCTCTGGGATCACTGTACACGTGCATTCGGTGATCACGACTTGCGAGTCGGGGTCCCCACACATGTCTTTTGGCCTCGTCAACGCTCCTCCGACTTTCTCTCGCATGATGAACTTCATCTTCAACGCCTACACAAATGACTTTGTTTTGGTATATCTCGACGACATTCTGGTCTATTCGAAGAACAAGGAAGATCATGCCAAGCACTTGCGTTTGGTGCTTGATAAGCTCAGGGAACATCAATTCTATGCCAAGTTCTCAAAGTGAGAGTTTTGTCTCGATGAGGTTCTTTATCTTGGGCATATCATCTCTGCCAAGGGCATTGCGGTGAATCCTGAGAAGGTGTCCGCAATTGTGAATTGGGAACCAACTCAGAACGTGAAGCAACTCAGTAGCTTCCTCGGTCTTGCAAGCTACTGTCGAAGGTTCGTTGAGAACTTTTCAAAGATCGTGAAGCCTCTTTCAAACCTTCTCCAGAAGCACGTCAAGTACGTTTGGTCTTCGGAATGTGACATCACTTTCAACACTTTGAAAGAGAAATTAGTCACTGCTCCAGTTCTGACTCCTCCTGATGAATCCAAACCATTCTAGGTCTTCTGCGATGCCTCTCTTCAAGGTCTTGGTGCAGTGTTGATGCAAGAGAAGAAAGTTGTGGCTTATACCTCTCGCCAATTGAAGCCCAATGAGAAGAACTACCCCACTCATGACCTCGAGTTGGCGGCAGTTGTGCATGCTCTTTTGACTTGGAGACATCTCTTATTGGGAAGAAAAGTGGACATCTTCACTGACCACAAGAGTCTCAAGTACATCTTCACTCAGCCTAATCTCAACCTCAGGCAGACTCGCTGGGTCGAAATGATTCAAGAGTATAATCTGAGTAGCGAGTATACTTCAGGCAAGGCCAATGTGATTGCTGACGCTTTGAGCAGGAAGGCTTATTGCAACAGTCTGATTCTCAAGCCTTACCAACCCGAGCTTTGTGAAGCTTTCCACAAACTCAATCTGCAAGTTGTTCCCCAAGGTTTCCTCGCCAACCTTCAAGTCTCTCCTACCTTGGAAGACCAGATTCGCCAGGCTCAGCTTCTTGATGCTATAGTAAAGAAGGTGAAGATTGGGATTGCCAAGAGTCAACCCAAGTACAAGTGCTACCACCTTGAAGACAAGGATACTTTCTTCTTCGAGGATCGTATTATTGTTCCCAAAGGTGACCTTCGTAAAGTGATCATGAACGAGGCTCACAATTCACTCCTCTCCATCCACCCTGGGAGTACGAAGATGTATCAGGACCTCAAGCAGGCTTATTGGTGGACTTGAATGAAGCGCGAGATTGCTCAGTTCGTGAATGAGTGTGATGTCTACAGAAGAGTGAAGGCAGAACACCAAAGGCCAGCTGGTCTCCTCCAACCTCTTGCCATTCCAGAATGGAAGTTTGACCACATTGAGATGGACTTCGTGACTGGGTTTCCAAAGTCCAAGTGTGGCAATGATGCTATATTCGTTGTCATCGACAAACTCACTAAAGTGGCTCACTTTCTGCCTATCAAAGAGTCTATCAATGCAACTCAATTGGTGGAGCTTTATACCTCTCATATTGTCTCGCTGCACAACATTCCACAGGTGATCTCTTCAGACTGTGGCAGCATCTTTACATCCAAGTTTTGGGATTCTTTTCAGAAGGCCATGGGCACCAACATCCGCTTCAGCACAGCTTTCCATCCTCAAACTAGCGGTCAAGTCGAGCGTGTCAATCAGATTCTTGAAGATATGCTCAGGGCTTGTGTGATCTCCTTCGGCATGAAGTGGGAAGATTGTCTTCCATATGCTGAATTCTCCTACAATAACAGTTTTCAAGCCAGTTCGGGTAAGGCCCCATTCGAAATTCTATATGGCAGGAAGTGTCGTACTCCACTCAACTGGTCTGAGACCGGTGAACGTCAACTTCTTGGGAATGACTTAATCATAGAGGCAGAGGAAATGTGTAAAGTCATTCGAGATAACCTCAAAGCAGAGCAATCGCGCCAGAAGAGCTACTATGATAGTAAGCACCATGATTTGGCTTTTGAGATCGGAGATCATGTGTACCTCCGCGTCTCTCCAATGAAAGGTACTCGTCGCTTCGGTATCAAAGGGAATCTTGCCCCTAGATACGTGGGACCTTTCAAGATCGTCAGCAAGAGAGGCGATCTCGCCTATCAACTCGAGCTTCCTCCAAACTTTGCAAATGTGCACGACGTGTTCCATGTTTCTCAGCTCCGCAAGTGCTTCAAGACTCCTGACCGCACTATTAACTTCGAAGACATTGAGCTCCAAGAAGATCTCTCTTATCGTGAGCACCCCGTCGCTATTCTTGAAGAGACTGAACGCAAGACTCGCAATAAATCAATCAAATTCCTCAAAGTCAAGTGGTCACACCATTTCGATCATGAAGCCACCTGGGAATGCGAGGATCACCTCCGTTCTAAGTACCCGGCGTTCTTCCAGTCCTAGATCTCGGGACGAGATCCTTTCGTAGTGGTGGAGTGTTGTAACACCCCAGATGTAATTTACCTAATATGTACTCCAACTCTTGTCGTTTCTGGCACTAAGTTATTTTATTTCCTCGGCTTCGGGTTTTTGTCTCCGTGTGTTGTTGTCGTTGTCATGCATCTCATATCATGTCATCATGTGCATTGCATTTGCATACGTGTTCGTCTCATGCATCCGAGCATTTTCTCCGTTGTCCGTTTTGCATTCCGGCGCTCCGTTCTGCTCCGGTGGTCATTTCTACCTTCTTTTCGTGTGTGGGGATTAAACTTTTCCGGATTGGACCGAGACTTGCCAAGCGGCCTTGGTTTACTACCGGTAGACCGCCTGTCAAGTTTCGTACCATTTGGACTTCGTTTGATGCTCCAACGGTTCACCGAGGGACCGAGAAGGCCTTGCGTGTGTTGCAGCCCAACACCCCTCCAATTTGGCCCAAAACCCACCAAAACCTTCTACATCATCTAGAGCGTTCGATCACGATCGCATGGCCGAAAACCGCACCTCATTTGGACACTCCTAACTCCCTCTATGCCTATAAATACCACCCCCTCCGAAATCTGCGGGTTCTTCTCCCCCGAAACCCTAATTTCCTCGCTCGTCGCCACACCGGACACGTCCGGCCCGGCCGGATAGTGTCCGCCGCCGCCTCCGGCCAACCGGGGCTTGCCATGTGGCCCCGAGCCCCACTTCGCCGCCACCACGCCGCCGGACCACCCGGGCCCAAGGCGGGCCCTCTCCTCCCGCGATCCGGGCCGGCCCCTCCTTCCGTTCGCCGCCCCACGCACCTGGGAGCGCCGCCGCCCGAAGCTCCACCACCGGACGCCAGCCGCGCAGCCGCGTCGGCCTCCCGTTCCGATGAGCTCCGCCACCGGTCACCTCGCCTCGCCGCCTCTCCGTCCGGCGCCGCCCCAAGACCTTGTCGCCGGCCCCCTCCTCCGCGGCAAGTCCAGCTCCGGCGAGCTCTTCCTCAAGCTTCGGCGAGCTCCCCGATGAACCTTGGTTTCTGCGCGTGAACAGTGCCCCGGCCAGATCTGGATCTGAAAATATCTCCTCGGTTGACTTTCTCCCGAAACCCTAACTTAATTGCATTCTTCATCGTGCCGTAACTTTGCATCCGTAGATCCTTTTTGGGCGTGTAGCATATCAAAACGTTCGTCTTAGAGAGTACATCATTCATTTCATTGCATGATTGTCATTTGAGATCATCTTGATACCCTAAATGCTGTTGGAAGAGTGCTATTTGAGTTAGTTGTCAGATCTGCTGCACCAAATAGCTATTTGTCATTTTTTCCATGATTAATGTGTGCATGATATGCTCATGAGCTCTACATGCGTTTTGTTATATGCTTTGCCATCTTTCTAGAGGTGCTATCCATGTATTTTTGTGATATGTGTGGTGACTAGCACAAGCTTACAAAGTAGCGCACTCGTTAATGCTGATTTCAGGGACTTAGCAATTTCACTAATTCCTTGATCTGTTTTTATCAATATGCCATATGTCCATGTTGTTTCCTAGTGATCCGTGCCTCTTTTGAGGATGATCAGTAAGGATGATTTGTTAATCTTGTAGTGTTCTATCCATCCATGTCTTTGTTTGCAATTATGGAGCACCCTAGCTTGAGTCAATCGACCTCTACTTTTGCTATTTCGTGAATCTGGGCAGATTGTCTACTTGTTAGCGATTTTGCCGAGGATGTTGTAGTTGATCCGTGCATGCTATGTTGTTGTTATTGCCATGTCTAGCTTATATAATGTGTATGCTTGATGGGTGTATGCTTAGTTTGTCATGCCTTGCTCTGTAGTGAGTGCATCGAGCTCGTGAACATGCCTACTCGTTAAGATATTTGCATGCTCCAGTTTTTCTCTAAGACTGTGATCTGATTGTGTTTTTGCCATGTTCACATGCTTGCAATTGTATTTTCTGATCCCTTTTGGCTCAAGGTCACTAAGGGACTTTTGTTAATCTCTTTGAGTAGCTCCATGCCATGCCTTGCTTTGCCATGTTAAGTCTGAGATCTGTTTACCAATTGCACTTTTGCCATGCTTGTTTGAACCTGTTAATGGATGAATTGGCTGTAGCTCAGTGTTCATATTTTGTCGAGCATCATGAATGGATCCCTGCCATGTTTGAGTGTTGTAGCATAATTATCTTGTTGCATTTAGATGGCTACTTGATGTTTATCGTAGACCGGTGCCATATTTGTTTCGCTTGCCATTTTCAAACCGTGCATCCGATTCCGGTGTTCTTTATATCGATTTCAACCAAAATCACATCACCTTTCCAGTTGAACTATTGTATTTCCAAGTTGAGGACAGGTTCTTTCATTCCTTGTCAAATCTTGCATATGCATCACATACCGCATCCCGCATAGCATACCATGTTTGCATCATGTTGTTTGAGCTTTGCACATGGTTGATTGTGTTCCTCTTGCTTGTTTGTCTTGTTTGGGTAGAGCCGGGAGACGAGTTCGCTAACGAGGAGCCCGTTGAGTTTGCTTTCGAGAATCCAGTCAACTCTGACAACTTTGTAGGCAAGATGATCATACCCTCGAAATCACTTCTATCTTTGCTTTGCTAGATGCTCGCTCTTTTGCTATGCCTATGCTATGATGCCTACCACTTGCTTATAATGCCTCCCAAATTGCCATGTCAAACCTCTAACCCACCATGTCCTAGCAAACCGTTGATTGGCTATGTTACCGCTTTGCTCAGCCCTCTTATAGCGTTGCTAGTTGCAGGTGAAGATTGGAGACCGTTCCTTGTTGGAACATTATTTTCTTGTTGGGATATCACTATATTATCTTGTTATCTTAATGCATCTATATACTTGGTAAAGGGTGGAAGGCTCGGCCTTTTGCCTAGTGTTTTGTTCCAATCTTGCCGCCCTAGTTTCCATCATATATGTGTTATGTTCCCGGATTTTGCGTTCCTTACGCGGTTGGGTAATAATGGGAACCCCTTGACAGTTTGCCTTGAATAAAACTCTTCCAGCAATGCCCAACCTTGGTTTTACCATTTGCCACCTAGCCTCTTTTTCCCTTGGGTTTCCGGAGCCCAAGGGTCATCTTATTTTAAACCCCCCTGGGCTAGTGCTCCTCTGAGTGTTGGTCCGACTGAGCTGCCTGTGGGGCCACCTCGGGGCAACTTGAGGTTTGGTTTTACTCGTAGCTAGTCTCATCTGAGTGTGCCCTGAGAACGAGATATCTGCAGCTCCTATCGGGATTTGTTGGCACATTCGGGCGGTGTTGCTAGTTTTGTTTTAACTTGTCGAAGTTGTCTTGTAGAACCGGGATACCGAGTCTGATCGGAATGTCTTGGGAGAAGGTTTATCCTTAGTTGACCGTGAGAGCTTGTCATGGGCTAAGTTGGGACTCCCCTGCAGGGATTTGAACTTTCGAAAGCCGTGCCCGCGGTTATGGGCAGATGGGAATTTGTTAATATCTGGTTGTGGATAACTTGAACCTTAACTTAACTAAAATGAATCAACCATGTGTGTAACCGTGATGGTCTCTTCTCGGCGGAGTCCGGGAAGTGAACACGGTGTTGGAGTAATGTTTGCCGTAGTTGGTTCTCTAGTTATTCATTCGTGCTTTGCCTTCTCTTCTCGCTCTCATTTGCGAACAGGTTAGCCATCATATATGCTAGTCGCTTGCTGCAGCTCCACATATTACCTTGCTTTTCCTATAAGCTTAAATAGTCTTGATCGCGATGGTGCGAGATTGCTGAGTCCCTGTGGCTCATAGATTACTTCCAAACCAGATGCAGGGCCTGATGACTCCGTTCCGGATGAGGCGCTTGAGCTCAAGTGGGAGTTCGACGAGGACTCACGCCGTTACTATGTGTCTTTCCCTCATGATCAGTAGTGGTGCCTAGTTGGGGCGATCGGGACCGTGTCGCATGTTGGGTTGATCTTTTATTTTGGCACCATCGTCGGGCCATGAGTGATTGGATGATGTAATGCTATTTATGTACTTTGTTTGACGTGGCGAGTGTAAGCCAACTATGTACCTTCCCCTTTTATTATCTATTTACATGGGATGTTGTGAAGATTGCCTTACTTGCGACATTGCTTTCAATGCGGTTATGCCTCTAAGTCGTGCTTCGACACGTAGGAGATATAGCCGCATCGAGGGCGTTACAGTTTTGCTACTCAATTTTAAAACCGTTGATGTGCCTTTGCGAGCTGTCCCAAAATATCTACCCACCTAACGGTCATATCATTGAAGGGCATTGATGTCTTATCATGTCGGGCTGCTTCCTAGGCTATAAATAGCCGCCCCCTACAACCACTAGCTGGTTGGCTTCTCCGAGAGAAACTGACACTTGTCATTTGAGAGCATCCCATCCTCCGAGGACTTTGAGCGAAAATCATCAAGTGAGGAAAACCCAAACCCAAACACCTAAAAACCCCAAGTGATTGAGCATCACTGAAGAGATTGATCCTGCGTGGATCCGATGCTTGTTACCTTTGAAGAATGTGCTTCTTCCAGACGGTTAGGCGTCAAGGTCTTGAGCATCCAAGAGGAATTGTGGGTCACCGAGTGACCAAGTTTGTGAAGGTTCGGAAGTCACCTGAAGACTTACCACGAGTGATTGGGCGAGGTCTGTGTGACCTTAGCTCAAGGAGAATACGGTGAGGACTGTGTGTCCTCAGGTTTAAATACCTAGCCGCTCCAACCAGATGTACAACTGAGACAGCAGTTGGAACTGGTCTACCAAATCATTGTCTTCACGAAGCTCACTGGTTCTATTTCCTCAACTCTTTCATTTCCTCATAACTGTGTTGAGTGCTTGTTTGTATATGTGTTTGAAGACTTTGACTGAAGACTTTCTCAATTTCCTCAGTTCAATTTCTTCAGTTTGTTTGTCTTCATCCTATGTTATCATGTGTTTACGCTTTCTGTACTCAATGCTTGTCTTCATTTCATCATGATGACTATGCTCGTGTTCTGTTATGTTTACTTTTGAGTACCTATTCCTCTGCTAGTAGCTCTTCACTAAGGAATTTCCTCACCTGCAAATTCCTCAGTGAAGAATTCATAAAATCGCCTATTCACCCCCTCTAGTCGATATAACGCACTTTCAATTACTTAAGAACTCCCACTTAGATAGCCATCCCTCTAGTCATCTAAATGATCACGTGATCCATATCAACTAAACCATGTTCGATCATCACGTGAGATGGAGAAGTTTTCAATGGTAAACATCACTATGTTGATCATGTCTACTATATGATTCACGCTCGACCTTTCGGTCTCAGTGTTCCAAGGCCATATTTGCATATGCTAGTCACGTCAAGTTTAACCTGAGTATTGTGCTTGTGCAAAACTAGCTTGCACCCATTGTATGTGAACTTAGAGCTTATCACACCCGATCATCACGTGGTGTCTCAGCACGAAGAACTGTTGCAATGGTGCATACTCAGGGAGAACACTTATACCTTGAAATTTTAGTAAGGGGTCATCTCATAATGCTACCATCGTACTAAGCAAAATAAGATGCATAAAAGATAAACATCACATGCAATGAAAAATGTGACATGATATGGCCATCATCATATTGTGCCTTTGATCTCCATCTCCAAAGTACTTTCATTATCTCCATGGTCACCGGCATGACACCATGATCTCCATCATCTTGATCTCTATCAACGTGTCGTCACATGGTCGTCTCGCCAACTATTGCTTTGAAACTATTGCTATCTGATACGTCTCCGTCGTATCTATAATTTTTATTGTTCCATGCCAATATTATACAACTTTCATATACTTTTGGTAACTTTTTATACTATTTTTGGGACTAACATATTGATCCAGTGCCCAGTTCTAGTTCCTGTTTGTTGCATGTTTTTTGTTTCCAGAAAATCCATAACAAATGGAGTCCAAACAGGATAAAAACTGACGGAGATTTTTTTTGCAATATATGTGATTTTTGGGAAGAAGAATCAACGCGAGACGATGCCCGAGGGGGCCATGAGGCAGGGGGGCGCGCCCTGGGCCCTCGTGGCCACCCCGTAAGGCAGTTGGTGCCCTTCTTTCGCCGCAAGAAAGCCAATATCCGGATAGAAATCATGCTAAAATTTCAGCCCAATCGCAGTTACGGATCTTCGGGAATATAAGAAATGGTGAAAGGCCAGAATCTGGAATGCAAAAACAGATAGAGACAAAGAGACATATCCGATCTCGGAGGGGCTCTCACCCCTCTCCCACTCCATGGAGGACATGGACCAGAGGGGAAAACCTTCTCCCATCTGGGGAGAAGGTCTAGGAAGAAGAAGAAGAAGGGGGGTTGTCTCCCCCTCTCTCCCGGTGGCGCGGGAACGCCGTGTGGCCATCATCGTGTGACGGCAATCTACACCAACACCTCCATCATCTTCACCAACATCTTCATCACCTTCCCCCATCTATCTACAGAGGTCCACTTTCCCGCAACCCTCTATACCGTCTACTTGAACATGGTGCTTTATGCTTCATATTATTATCCAATGATGTGTTACCACCCTATGATGTGTGAGTAGATTTTTGTTGTCCTACCGGTAATTGGTGAATTGCTATGATTGGTTTAATTTGCTTGTGGTTATGTTGCTGTCCTTTGGTTCCCATCATATGAGCGCGCGCGTGGATCACACCGTAGGGTTAGTTGTATGTTTATAGGACTATGTATTGGAGGGAAAGACTAACAGAAGCTTCAACCTAGCATAGAACTTGATGCATATGGGATTGAAGGGGGAGCAATATATCTTAATGCTATGGTTGGGTTTTACCTTAATGAACATTAGTAGTTGGAGATGCTTGCTAATAGTTCCAATCATAAGTGCATAGAATTCCAAGTCAGGGATGACATGCTAGGTGTTGCCTCTCCCACATAAAACTTGCTATCGGTCTAGTAAAGTAGTCAATTGCTTAGGGAAAATTACGCAACTCCTACCACCACTTTTCCTCACTTGATATACTAACTTTATTGCTTCTTTACTTAAAACAGCCTGATAACCCACAAGTATAGGGGGTCGGAACAGTTTTTGAGGGTAGAGTATTCAACCCAAATTTATTGATTCGACACAAGGGGAGCCAAAGAATATTCTCAAGTATTAGCAGCATAGTTGTCAATTCAACCACACCTGCAAACTTAATATCTACAGCAAGGTATTTAGTAGCAAAGTAATATGATAGTAGTGGTAACGACAGCAAAAGTAACGGTAGCAAAAGTAATATTTTTTGCGTTTTATAGTGATTGTAACAGTAGCAGCGGAAAAGTAAATAAGTGAAGAACAATATATGAAAAGCTCGTAGGCAATGGATCGGTGATGGAGAATTATGCCGGATGCGATCGATCATCTAACAGTTATCAATTAGGGTGACACAGAACTAGCCCCGGTTCATCAATGTAATGTATGCATGTATTCCAAATGTAGTCATACGTGCTTATGGAAAAGAACTTGCATGACATCTTTTGTCCTACCCTCCCGTGGCAGCAGGGTCCTATTGGAAACTAAGGGATATTAGGGCCTCCTTTTAATAGAGTACCGGACCAAAGCATTAACACATAGTGAATACATGAACTCCTCAAACTACAGTAATCACCGGTAAGTATCCTGATTATTGTCACTTCGGGGTTAACGGATCATAACACATAATAGGTGACTATAGACTTGCAAGATAGGATCAAGAACTCTCATATATTGATGAAAACATAATAGGTTCAGATTCGAAATCATGGCACTCGGGCCCTAGTGACAAGCATTAAGCATAGCAAAGTCATAACAACATCAATCTCAGAACATAGTGAATACTAGGATCAAACCCTAACAAAACTAACTTGATTACATGATAAATCTCATCCAACCCATCACCGTCCAGCAAGCCTGCGATGGAATTACTCACGCACGGTGGTGAGCATCATGAAACTGGTGATGGAGGAAGGTTGATGATGATGATGGCGACGGATTCCCCTCCCTGGAGCCCCGAATGGACTCTAGATTAGCCCTCCCGAGAGAGTTTAGGGCTTGGCGGCGGCTCCGTTTCGTAAAACGCGATGAATCCTTCTCTCTGATTTTTTTCTCCCCGAACACGAATATATAGAGTTGGAGTTGAGGTCGGTGGAGCATCAGGGGGGCCAACGAGGCAGGGGGGCACGCCCAGGGGGTAGGGCGCGCTCCCACCCTCGTGGAGAGGTGGAGGCCCCCCTAACGTGGATTCTTCTTCCAGTATTTTTTATATATTCCAAAATAATTCTCCGTTGATTTTCAGGTCATTCCGAGAACTTTTATTTCTGCACAAAAATAACATGAACTTTTATTTCTGCTGAAAACATCGTCAGTCCGGGTTATTTCCATTGAAATCATGCAAGTTAGAGTCCAAAACAAGAGCAAAAGTGTAATGCCCGGATAGTTAAGTGATAGTAAAACTCCGCTAATGATGCCACATCACCTCCTTCACTGTTTGATCTCGCGTCGGTTCGAAACTTCTCAAATTCAAAATTTAAATAATGTCAAACAACAAATGGATTCAAACATTGAAACAAAAATGTTCGGTGGGTGCCAAATTTTGCACTGATAATTATTATGGAGAAAACTCATTTTTAGAAAATGCTTGAATATTTTAAAATGTTTGAAAATAGAAAATAAAATAAATAGAAAGAAAAACAGAAATAAAAGTAAGAAGAAAAAAAAGCCCCCTAGCCAACCAGGCCAGACGGCCCAGCTCATAGGCCAGGCCGGCCCACCTGACCTAGCCAGCCGACCCACCCCCCTCCATATCCCCACTAGGGGAAACCCTAAGCCACTACCGCACTCCCACTTCCCCCCACAACGCCACTCCCTCTCCCCCCTCTCCTCTTGATCCCAACTGGAACGGGGAGGGGCCCGACCCCGGCGCCGCCGCCGAATGCCATCGCCACCTTGTCGGCCTGCACCTC
>NC_041388.1:182163579-182191417 GCF_002162155.2 Triticum dicoccoides | reverse complement strand
TCTCCATTTCCCCTGCGCGCCGCTGCTCCCACCGGCTACGGCCCGCGCACGTGCCTCGCTCGCCCCGCCCGTGCTCACCGCGTCGTGGCCACACCCCGTGCCCGCCGCTACGCTGCTGCCGGCCGCCTGTTGCGCCCTGGTCGCGGGTCCTGCGCGCCCGGCCACGCCACGTGCCCGTCGCGCCCATCTTGGCCTCCCCTGCACCCACTCTCGCGCCCTGATATGTCTCCAACGTATCTATAATTTTTGATTGCTCCATGCTATATTATCTACTGTTTTGAATGTTTATGGGCTTTATTATACACTTTTATATCATTTTTTGGGACTAACCTATTAACCCAGATCCTAGTGCCAGTTTCTGTTTTTACCCTGTTTTAGGGTTTCGAAGAAAAGGAAAATCAAACGGAGTCCAATTGACCTGAAACTTCACAGAACTCATTTTTGGAAGGAAAGAAGGCCAAAAGACTTGGAGTGCACGTAGGGGGATCTGCGAGGAGGTCACGAGGCAGGGGGGCGCGGCCACCACCCTGGGCGCGCCCTCCACCCTCGTGGGCCCCTCGTGGCCCCCCTGACGTACTTCTTCCACATATACCCTAAAAACATCGGGAAGCACAATAGATCGGGAGTTCCACCGCCAGAAGCCTCCGTAGCCACCGAAAGCCAATCTAGACCTGTTCCGGCACCCTGCCGGAGGGGGAAATCCCTCTCCGGTGACCATCTTCATCATCCCGGTGCTCTCCATGATGAGGAGGGAGTAGTTCTCCCTCGGGGCTGAGGGTATGTACTAGTAGCTATGTGTTTGATCTCTCTCTCTCTCTCGTGTTCTTGATTTGGCACGATCTTGATGTATCGCGAGCTTTGCTATCATAGTTGGATCTTATGTTTCTCCTCCTCCTCTACTGTCTTGTAATGAATTAAGTTTCCCCTTTGAAGTAATCTTATCGGATTGAGTCTTTAAAGATTTGAGAACACTTGATGTATGTCTTGCCATGGATATCTGTGGTGACAATGGGATATCACGTGATTCACTTGATGTAAGTTTTGGTGATCAACTTGCGGGTTCTGCCCATGAACCTATGCATAGGGGTTGGCACACGTTTTCATCGTGATTCTCCGGTAGAAACTTTGGGGCACTCTTTGAGGTCCATTGTGTTGGTTGAATAGCTGAATCTGAGATTGTGTGACGCATATCGTATAATCATACCCACGGATAATTGAGGTGACATTGGAGTATCTAGGTGACATTAGGGTTTTGGTTGATTTGTGTCTTAAGGTGTTATTCTAGTACGAACACTAGGGCTGTTTGTGACACTTATAGGAATAGCCCAACGGATTGATTGGAAAGAATAACTTTGAGGTGGTTTCGTACCCTACCATAATCTCTTCGTTCGTTCTCCGCTATTAGTGACTTTGGAGTGACTCTTTGTTGCATGTTGAGGGATAGTTATGTGATCCAATTGTGTTAGTATTGTTGAGGGAACTTACACTAGTGAAAGTATGAACCCTAGGCCTTGTTTCAACACATTGCAATATCGTTTACGCTCACTTTTATCATTAGTTACCTTGCTGTTTTTATATTTTCAGATTACAAATACCTTTATCTACCATCCATATACCGCATGTATCACCATCTCTTCGCCGAACTAGTGCACCTATACAATTTACCATTGTATTGGGTGTGTTGGGGACACAAGAGACTCTTTGTAATTTGGTTGCAGGGTTGCTTGAGAGAGACCATCTTCATCCTACGCCTCCTACGGATTGATAAACCTTAGGTCATCCACTTGAGGGAAATTTGCTACTGTCCTACAAACCTCTGCACTTGGAGGCCCAACAACGTCTACAAGAAGAAGGTTGTGTAGTAGACATCAAGCTCTTTTCTGGCGCCGTTGCCGGGGAGGTGAGTTCTTGAAGGTATATCTTTAGATCTTGCAATCGGGTCTTTTAGTTTCTTGTTTTATCACTAGTTTAGTTTATAAAAGAAAATTACAAAAAAAATGGAATTGAGTTTGTCTCATACACTTTACCTTTTTAATATCTTTCGTGAGTATGATGGAAAGGATAATTGTGCTCAAGTGCTAGAAGAAGAAATCTATAAAATGTTTGGCACTAAATATTTGAATGATGAGCATGATTGAAATGTTGTTAGTATGAATTCCTTGAATATCCGTGATGCTAATGATATGCAAAGCCACAAGCTTGGGGAAGCTATGTTTGATGAAGATGATATTTTTTGTCCCCCAAGCTTTGATGAGCAAATTTATTATGATGAAAGCATGCCTCCTATCTATGATGATTATTGTGATGACATGTATGCTTTAAAGAACAATGATAACCATGAAACTTGTCATCTTGATCTTAATTTTCAATCACATGATAGTTATTTTGTTGAGTTTTCTCCCACTATTATTCATGAGAAGAAATTTGCTTATGTGGAGAGTAATAAATTTTCTATGCTTGTAGATCATGAAAAGAATGCTTTAGGTGCTGGTTATATTGTTTAATTCATTCATGATGCTACTGAAAATTATTATGAGGTAGGAACATATGCTTGTAGTAATTGCAATAATATCAAGTTTCCTCTCTATGTGCTTAAAATGTTGAAGTTATGCTTATTTTACTTTCCTATGCAAGTTTATTCTTGTTCCCATAAGTTGTTTGCTCACAAAATCCCTATGCATAGGAGGTGGTTTAGGCTTAAATGTGCTAGTCATATTCTTCAAGGTGCTCTCTTTATGTTTCAATTCTTATCTTTTATGTGAGCATCATTGACATCATCATGCCTAGCTAGGGGCGTTAAACGATAGCGCTTGTTGGGAGGCAACCCAATTTTATTTTTGTTCATTGCTTTTTGTTCCTGTTTAGTAATAAATAATTCATCTATACTCTGTTTAGATGTGCTTTTATGTGTTTAATTAGTGTTTGTGCCAAGTAGAATCTTTGGGAAGATTTGGGGAGAGTCTTGTTGATCATGCTGTAAAAAACAGAAACTTTACCGCCCACGAGAATTGCGTCCATTTTTATTTGGAGAGTGATATTTAGTTAATTATTTTTTCATGTGATTAATAGATAATTTCCTCAGGTCCAGCAATTTATTTGAGAATTTTATGAGTTCCAGAAGTATACGTTTGATCCAGATTATTACAGACTGTTCTGTTTTTGACAGATTCTGTTTTCGATGTGTTGTTTGCTTATTTTGATGAATCTATGGCTAGTAAAATAGTTTATAAACCATAGATAAGTTGGAATACAGTAGGTTTAACACCAATATAAATAAAGAATGAGTTCATTACAGTACCTTGAAGTGGTGATTTATTTTCTTATACTAACGGAGCTTACAAGTTTTCTGTTAAGTTTTGTGTTGTGAAGTTTTCAAGTTTTGGGTAACGATTCGATGGACTATGGAATAAGGAGTGGTAATAGCCTAAGCTTGGGGATGCCCAAGGCACCCCAAGGTAATATTCAAGGACAACCAAGAGCCTAAGCTTGGGGATGCCCCGGAAGGCATCCCCTCTTTCGTCTTCGTCCATCGGTAACTTTACTTGGAGCTATATTTTTATTCACCACATGATATGTGTTTTGCTTGGAGCGTCAATTTATTTTGTTAGGATTTTCTTGCTGTTATTTAGAACAATGTTTTGCATCTTTTATTTCAATAAAAGTGGCATTGATAGCCTTTACTATGACTATTTTAGAAGTCCACATGTGGCTGTTTGAAAACAGAAAGTTTACCACTGTTGCAATAATTCCCTAGAAAAGTCAGAATGTGATAAAATGTTGAAACCTTTTGCATATTAAGCTCTGATAAATTTACTACAGTTGGAATTTTCTTTCATAATTTTTGGAGCTAGGGAAGTATGGATGTTGCTGCATTCTTTACAGACTATCCTGTTTAGGCAGATTGCTGTTATGTTTGCATTGTTTGCATATGTTTGCTTCTTTAATGATTCTATTTGAGGATAGGACTATTAAATATGAAGAGGAATTTAGTATGAAATGTTGAATAATGATTTTAGTTATTTGCTACAGTAGAGTATGATAAGGTTTTGGCAATGGTTTATACTAACTTATCTCACGAGTCCTTGTTGAGTTTTGTGTGGATGAAACTTTTGAGATTTAGGGAGACCGTGATATGAGAGGAATTAAGGAGACACAAAAGCTCAAGCTTGGGGATGCCCAAGGCACCCCAAGATAATATTTCAAGAAGTCTCTAGCGTCTAAGCTTGGGGATTCCCCGGTTGGCATCCCACCTTTCTTCTTCAACAACTATCGGTTAGTATCGGTTGATCCTAAGTTTTTGCTTCTTCACATGATGTTTGTCATTCTTAGAATGTCACTTTATTTTGCTTTGCTTGCTGTTTGAGTAAAATACCAAGATCTGAAATTATCAAATGTTAGAGAGTCTTCACATAGTTGCATAATTATTCAACTACTCATTGATCTTCACTTATATCTTTCGGAGTAGTTTGTTGTTGCTCTAGTGCTTCACTTATATCTTTTAGAGCATGGTGGTAGTATTATTTTGAAGAAATAGATGAACTCTCATGCTTCACTTAGATTATTTTGAGAGTCTTAAATAGCATGGTAATTTGCTTAAAATCCTAATATGCTAGGTATTCAAGAATAATAAAATTCTCTTATGAGTGTGTTGAATACTATGAGAAGTTTGATACTTGATAATTGTTTTGAGATATGGAGATGGTGATATTAGAGTCATGCCAGTTGAGTAGTTCTGAAGTTGAGAAATACTTGTGTTGAAGTTTGTGATTCTCGTAGCATGCACGTATGGTGAACCTTTATGTGATGAAGTCGGAGCATGATTTATTTATTGATTGTCTTCCTTATGAGTGGCGGTCGGGGACGAGCGATGGCCTTTTCCTACCAATCTATCCCCCTAGGAGCATGCGCTTAATACTTTGCTTTGATAACTTGTAGATTTTTGCAATAAGTATATGAGTTCTTTATGGCTAATGTTGATTCCATGGATTATACACACTCTCACCCTTCCACCTTTGCTAGCCTCTCTAATACCGCGCACCTTTCGCCAGTATCATACACCCACCATATACCTTCCTCAAAACAGGCACCATACCTACCTATTATGGCATTTCCATAGCCATTCCGAGATATATTGCCATGCAACTTTCCACTGTTCTGTTATTATGACACGCTTCATCATTGTCATATTGCTTTGCATGATCATGTAGTTGACATCGTATTTGTGGCAAAGCCACCGTTCATAATTCTTTCATACATGTCGCTCATGAATCATTGCACATCTCGGTACACCGCCGGAGGCATTCATATAGAGTCATATCTTGTTCTAAGTATCGAGTTGTAATTTTTGAGTTGTAAGAAAATAAAAGTGTGATGATCATCATTATTAGAGCATTGTCCCAGTGAGGAAAGGATGATGGAGACTATGATCCCCCCACAAGTCGGGATGAGACTCCGGACGAAAATAAATAAATAAAAGAGGCCAAAGAAGCCCAAAAAAAGAGGCCATAAAAAAAGAGAAAAGGCCCAAATAAAAAAATAAAAAAATGAGAGAAAAAGAGAGAAGGGGCAATGCTACTATCCTTTTACCACACTTGTGGTTCAAAGTAGCACCATGATCTTCATGATAGAGAGTCTCCTATGTTGTCACTTTCATATACTAGTGGGAATCCTTCATTATAGAACTTGGCTTGTATATTCCAATGATGGGCTTCCTCAAAATGCCATAGGTCTTCGTGAGCAAGCAAGTTGGATGCACACCCACTTAGTTTCTTTTGTTTAGCTTTCATACATTTATAGCTCTAGTGCATCCGTTGCATGGCAATCTCTACTCAGTCACATTGATATCTATTAATGGGCATCTCCATAGCCCATTGATACGCCTAGTTGATGTGAGACTATCTTCTCCTTTTTGTCTTCTCCACAACCACCATTCTATTCCACCTATAGTGCTATATCCACGGCTCACGCTCATATATTGCGTGAAGATTGAAAAAGTTTGAGAACATCAAAAGTATGAAACAATTGCTTGGCTTGTGATCGGGGTTGTGCATGATTTAATTATTTTGTGTGGTGAGGATGGAGCATAGCCAGACTATATGATTTTGTAGGGATAACTTTCTTTGGCCATGTTATTTTGAGAAGACATAATTGCTTAGTTAGTATGCTTGAAGTATTATTATTTTTATGTCAATATGAACTTTTGTCTTGAATCTTATGGATCTGAATATTCATACCACAATTAAGAAGAATTACATTGAAATTATGCCAAATAGCACTCCGCATCAAAAATTCTATTTTTATCATTTACCTACTCGAGGACGAGCAGGAATTAAGCTTGGGGATGCTGATACATCTCCAACGTATCTATAATTTTTGATTGCTCCATGCTATATTATCTACTATTTTGAATGTTTATGGGCTTTATTATACACTTTTATATCATTTTTTGGCACTAACCTATTAACCCAGAGCCCAGTGCAAGTTTCTGTTTTTACCCTGTTTTAGGGTTTCGAAGAAAAGGAAAATCAAACGGAGTCCAATTGACCTGAAACTTCACGAAACTCATTTTTGGAAGGAAAGAAGCCCAAAAGACTTGGAGTGCACGTCGGGGGATCTGCGAGAAGGTCACGAGGCAGGGGGCGCGCCCTCCACCCTCATGGGCCTCTCGTGGCCCCCCTGACGTACTTCTTCAGCCTATATATCTCCATATACCCTAGAAACATCGGGGAGCACAATAGATCGGGAGTTCCGCCGCCAGAAGCCTCTGTAGCCCCCGAAAGCCAATCTAGACCCGTTTCGGCACCCTGCCGGAGGGGGCAATCCCTCTCCGGTGACCATCTTCATCATCCCGGTGCTCTCCATGACGAGGAGGGAGTAGTTCTCCCTCGGGGCTGAGGGTATGTACTAGTAGCTATGTGTTTGATCTCTCTCTCTCGTGTTCTTGATTTGGCACGAGCTTGATGTATCGCGAGCTTTGCTATTATAGTTGGATCTTATGTTTCTCCTCCCCCTCTACTCTCTTGTAATGAATTAAGTTTCCCCTTTGAAGTAATCTTATCGGATTGATTCTTTAAAGATTTGAGAACATTTGATGTATGTCTTGCCATGGATATCTGTGGTGACAATGGGATATCACGTGATTCACTTGATGTATGTTTTGGTGATCAACTTGCAGGTTCCGCCCATGAACCTATGCATAGGGGTTGGCACAACTTTTCGTTGTGATTCTCCGGTAGAAACTTTGGGGCACTCTTTGAGGTCCTTTGTGTTGGTTGAATAGATGAATCTGAGATTGTGTGACGCATATCGTATAATCATACCCACGGATAATTGAGGTGACATTGGAGTATCTAGGTGACATTAGGGTTTTGGTTGATTTGTGTCTTAAGGTGTTATTCTAGTACGAACACTAGGGCTGTTTGTGACACTTATAGGAATAGCCCAACGGATTGATTGGAAAGAATAACTTTGAGGTGGTTTCGTACCCTACCATAATCTCTTCGTTCGTTCTCCGCTATTAGTGACTTTGGAGTGACTCTTTGTTGCATGTTGAGGGATAGTTATGTGATCCAATTGTGTTAGTATTGTTGAGGGAACTTACACTAGTGAAAGTATGAACCCTAGGCCTTGTTTCAACACATTGCAATATCGTTTACGCTCACTTTTATCATTAGTTACCTTGCTGTTTTTATATTTTCAGATTACAAATACCTTTATCTACCATCCATATACCGCATGTATCACCATCTCTTCGCCGAACTAGTGCACCTATACAATTTACCATTGTATTGGGTGTGTTGGGGACACAAGAGACTCTTTGTAATTTGGTTGCAGGGTTGCTTGAGAGAGACCATCTTCATCCTACGCCTCCTACAGATTGATAAACCTTAGGTCATCCACTTGAGGGAAATTTGCTACTGTCCTACAAACCTCTGCACTTGGAGGCCCAACAACGTCTACAAGAAGAAGGTTGTGTAGTAGACATCAAGCTCTTTTCTGGCGCCGTTGCCGGGGAGGTGAGTTCTTGAAGGTATATCTTTAGATCTTGCAATCGGGTCTTTTAGTTTCTTGTTTTATCACTAGTTTAGTTTATAAAAGAAAATTACAAAAAAAATGGAATTGAGTTTGTCTCATACACTTCACCTTTTTAATATCTTTCGTGAGTATGATGGAAAGGATAATTGTGCTCAAGTGCTAGAAGAAGAAATCTATAAAATGTTTGGCACTAAATATTTGAATGATGAGCATGATTGAAATGTTGTTAGTATGAATTCCTTGAATATCCGTGATGCTAATGATATGCAAAGCCACAAGCTTGGGGAAGCTATGTTTGATGAAGATGATATTTTTTGTCCCCCAAGCTTTGATGAGCAAATTTATTATGATGAAAGCATGCCTCCTATCTATGATGATTATTGTGATGACATGTATGCTTTAAAGAACAATGATAACCATGAAACTTGTCATCTTGATCTTAATTTTCAATCACATGATAGTTATTTTGTTGAGTTTTCTCCCACTATTATTCATGAGAAGAAATTTGCTTATGTGGAGAGTAATAAATTTTATATGCTTGTAGATCATGAAAAGAATGCTTTAGGTGCTGGTTATATTGTTGAATTCATTCATGATGCTACTGAAAATTATTATGAGGGAGGAACATATGCTTGTAGGAATTGCAATAATATCAAGTTTCCTCTCTATGTGCTTAAAATGTTGAAGTTATGCTTATTTTACTTTCCTATGCAAGTTTATTCTTGTTCCCATAAGTTGTTTGCTCACAAAATCCCTATGCATAGGAGGTGGTTTAGGCTTAAATGTGCTAGTCATATTCTTCAAGGTGCTCTCTTTATGTTTCAATTCTTATCTTTTATGTGAGCATCATTGACATCATCATGCCTAGCTAGGGGCGTTAAACGATAGCGCTTGTTGGGAGGCAACCCAATTTTATTTTTGTTCATTGCTTTATATCCTGTTTAGTAATAAATAATTCATCTATCCTCTGTTTAGATGTGCTTTTATGTGTTTAATTAGTGTTTGTGCCAAGTAGAATCTTTGGGAAGATTTGGGGAGAGTCTTGTTGATCATGCACTTGGAGGCCCAACAACGTCTACAAGAAGAAGGTTGTGTAGTAGACATCACGCCCCCTGCTTCTCCTCCGTCGTCCACCCGCCACTGGCGCCCGCGGCCAGTGCTCCGCCATCGTACTCCCCGCGTGTCCCTGGCCTCGCCCTCTCTCGCGCGCGCTATCGCTTTTTGTGGCTGCCGCTCATCTGTGGTTGCTCCGCCGCCGCCACGTGCCGGCCCTCGTCCGTCTGTGCCCGCACCACCCCGTCGCCTCCCACCGGCGAGGTCGTCGTCACTGTGACCGCAGTTGCCGCCTAGACCGCACGTGAGCCCCAATCGGGTGCACCCCGCCCCGACGCCCGATAGGTCGTGCCCGCTAGGCCTCCCCAGGCCAATGACAGTGGGGCCCCACCCCCCAGAACATATAAAAAATGAAAAATAATTTAAAAAATAATAATAATTAATTAACATAATTAATTTTTATTAATTAAGCTAATCAATTAACTAAACTAATTAAACTTGTTTAGTTTAGTCTTGGTCAATGACAGTGGGACCCACATGTTCATTTGACTTAGTCAACTGACTGTTTGACTGCTAATGTCATGCTAACATCAGCAAGCACTATTCTGGATAATGTTGAATTAAAATAATTAAATAAATCCTAAAAATGATTTAAATCTTTTAAAATTAATATAAAATAAACCGTAGCTCGGATGAAAAAACTTTCTACATGAAAGTTGCTCAAATGACAAGACGAATCGGGATACGCAATCCGTTCGTCCGCCATGCATCCCTAGCATAGCAAACATGTAAGTTTCCCGCTCTGATTCATCTGTCCGAAAACGCGAAACACCGGGGATATTTTCCTGGATGTTTCCCCCCTTCACCGGTATCACCTCCTACTGCATTGGGGCACACCTAGCATCGTTACTTGTCATGTCATGCATCGTTATGCATCTGTTTGCATTGTATTCATTGTTTCTTCCCCCTCTACTCTCCGGTAGACTACGAGACTGATGCCGCTGCTGGTGCCCTGATCGACTACGTTGTTGATGACCCCTACTTGGCAGAGCAACTAGGCAAGCCCACCCCCCTTGATCACCAAATATCGCCTATCCTTCTCTCTACTGCTTGCATTAGAGTAGTGTAGCATGATACTGCTTTCCGTTAGTCCTATTCTGATGCATAGCCTGTCATTGTTGCTACAGTTATTGATACCTTACCTGCAATCCTAAATGCTTAGTATAGGATGCTAGTTTATCATCAGTGGCCCTACATTCTTGTTAGTCTGCCATGCTATACTATCGGGCTGTGATCACGTCGGGTGTTGATCACGGGTATATATTATACATATTACACATAATACATGTTGTGACTAAAGTCGGATCGGCTCGTTGAGTACCCGCGGTTGATTCACGAATTGCGGGCTGAAAGGACATACTTTCCTAACGGTCCTCTGTGTGGATCTTTGTGGCGGAGCGACAGGGCAGGTTGAGACCACCCAGGTGAGTGGTGGGCCTAACCTAGTCGGCGTTCATGGTTACTTCAAAATAACACGCTTAACGAGATCTTGGTATTTGATCTGAGTCTGGCCACTGGCCTATACGCACTAACCAACTACGTGGGAACAGTTATGGGCACTCGACGTCGTGGTATCAGCCAAAGCCTACGTGACGTCAGCGACTAAGCGGCGCGCGCCGGTTTGGACTACGTAACGCAACTTCCTTTGTAATGGAGGTTGCTAGGTACGCTCACCAGCCGCGTACGCAACGTGCAAGTGTGCAATGGGCGATGGTCCCAGACCCCTGCGCCATAGGATTTAGACCGGCGTGCTGACCTCTCTGTTGTGCCTAGGTGGGGCTGTGACGTGTTGATCTTCCGAGGCCGGGCATGACCCAGAAAAGTGTGTCTGGACAAAGGGGACCGAGCGTGTTGGGAAATGTGGTGCACCCCTGTAGGGAAGTTAATCTATTCGAATAGCTGTGTCCCTCGGTAAAAGGATGACCCGGAGTTGTCTTTTACCTTATGACAACTAGAACCGGATACTCAATAAAACACACCCTTCCAAGTGCCAGATACAACCTGTGATCGCTCTCTCACAGGGCGACGAGGGGAGGATCACCGGGTAGGGTTATGCTATGCGATGTTACTTGGTGAACTTACCATCTACTCTCTTCTACATGCTGCAAGATGGAGGCAGCCAGAAGCATAGTCTTCGACAGGACTAGCTATCCCCCTCTTATTCCGGAATTCTGCAGTTTAGTCCACATATACTAACACTTTCATTGATACCAATGCATATGTAGTGTAGCTCCTTGCTTGCGAGTACTTTGGATGAGTACTCACGGTTGCTTTGCTCCCCTTTTCCCCTTTCTATATCTGATTGTTGCGACCAGACGTTGGAGTCCAGGAGCCAGACGCCACTGTCGATGGCGACTCCTACTACTCGGGAGGTGCCTACTACTACGTGCAGGCCGCTGACGACGACCAGGAGTAGTTTTGGAGGATCCCAGGCAGGAGGCATGCGCCTCTTTCGATCTGTATCCCAGTTTGTGCTAGCCTTCTTAAGGCCAACTTGTTTAATTTATGTTTGTACTCAGATATTGTTGCTTCCGCTGACTCGTCTATGATCGAGCTCTTGTATTCGAGCCCTCGAGGCCCTGGCTTGTAATATGATGCTTATATGACTTATTTTATTTGTAGAGTTGTGTTGTGATATCTTCCCGTGAGTCCCTGATCTTGATCATACACGTTTGTGTGTATGATTGAATCGGGGGCGTCACAAGTTGGTATCAGAGCCGATTGCCTATAGGAATCCCCCTTCCTCACTCTTTGGCCGAAGTCGAGTCTAGACATTGCAAAACTTTTTACTAACATGGTTGTGTGTCTTACGGTTCCACATCGCCATTTGGGTGGTATTAGGATCTTTTACTCTTTGATCTTTACTCTGGGACTCTAGACTCTCTTCTACTCGGGTTAAACGAATTTACTAACTCTAACATTAGGATCCCGTGACCATGTTCACCCCAAAGTTGGATAAGCCCTAGTTATTTCTTAGAATAGTACATTGAACAATATCCACATTGTCATTTGAGTCCTTTGAAACATCTTTGTTTTCAGATGGAACCCATGAGGCAGGTCGTGTGCCACACGGCGGCCATTGGTGTCTCGGGATCACCTGTTGTGTTAGTTGAGATGATGATCTATCTAGGCTATCGCTGGCACCCTGAGTACACCGTCTACGAGGAGTACCAGGAGCAGTACCGTGCCATCGTCCACCTCTACTCTCGGGAGTATGACTCCACTACCGTGCTACACACTGCTCATGGTGTTGGAGTGACTATCAACATGGCGGTCCATGATGCTGCTTATGTTGCTTTGACACGTCTTCGTGGAGAGTATCGGGGGTTCGACAGCTCCCCTTTCAGACACATTGCTATCGCATCTGATGTTGGTGGGGAGGGATACTACACTGCTGCCTACTCCACTATCACCCGAGAGCCCTTCTACCATCAGAACCTGGTTCTGCATGCTGATGGGCTGGATAGAGCTAATCGAGCTCTTCACCACGAGTTGTACACCACCCATCAGCACCCGTACCGTGCTCTTACGCTGTTGCACCCCCTTGTATGATCTAGTGATCTGTCGCGTTCTGTGATCTACCCTGCCAGGACCGTGATGCCTCAGGGTGTCGGCTGGCCAGATGTGGGAGGCTACTCTCCCGCACTTGGTCCACTTCTGCCGCCAGCGCGTCGGGTTCTAAACCAGAGTATCCACGGACCCCAGGCTACCGACGTGGAGGACTTTCCATCGCGTCACTACCAGCTGTCAGGCTACAGCTACCTCCACAGTTCCTCCTAGGACTGATGTAGGTTTGCTTATTAGTATTTGATGCATTCGTCGTGAGCCTGTGTGCCGCCTATGATGTCTTTAGTCTGTGTACCGAACTCTATGCATGATCCCTTTTGTAAGATATGCCAACTACTATGTAGTATCTATCGTGTTCCTTTCATTATGCATGCCTCATTGTGAATGATGCTTCTCCTTGCAAATTTCTCAATGCTAAATTACCCCTGTTATATTTTAGCAGGATGGTTAGACCAGGTGGTCATGGTCGTGGTGGTCATCCCTCACCATCACCTGAGTACATGGCTGGGATGATGCAATAGTTCGAGCTGAATCGCCAGTTCATGGAGAATATTATGGCTCAGTTTCCTCGTCCCAATAGGAACCAGCAGCCAGCCCAAGTGACTCTGCAGGATTTCATGCGCCTCAACCCAACTGTGTGCCGCAGCTCAACTCAGCCTCTGGATGCTCATGACTGGCTCCATGACATCACCTATGAGATGGAGTCTGCCGATGTAGCCCCTGCCAGCTATGTCACCTTTGCTTCCTTCTTCTTGAAGGGACTCGTTGCTCAATGGTGGGACAGCCACATGCGTACTCTACCGGTTGGAAAAATCATCACCTGGCCAGACTTCCAAGCTGCTTTCCGTGCCCGCTTCATTCCTCAGGGAGTCATGGACCGGAAGAAGCGTGAGTTACGCAGCCTCACCCAGGGCAACACAACTGTTGAAGCTTATCAACGGGAGTTTCTTGATTTATCCCGCTATACTGAAGAAGACATTGCAACTAATGCACACAGACATGAGAAGTTCCGTGATGGCCTTCAAGCTGTCATTAAGCTTGCACTTCTAGTGCATGACTTTGCCGATTTCGCCACCTTGGTGAACAAGGCAACCAATGTCGAAACTAGTCTGCAGGAACACCAGAGCTCTCATAGGCGCAACCATGACACAGGCTCATCTTCGGGCCCATCCTGGCAGAAGCGTAGGATATGGATTCCCAATAGCATGTACCAGCCAACTGCACCTGCTCCAAGGCAGTCCTATGCTGCACCGCGTCTGCCTCCACCACCAACTAGGCAGCCAAGACTTCCAGCCCCACCACCCCGAGATCTTGTTCCCACTCCCAATAATGATCTGTGCTACAAGTGTGGTCAACCAGGTCAGCTCGCCAGGAACTGCTTTCAGAACCAAAATCAACTGGCCCTTCTCGTAGCTGGCCATGGAAACAACCATCCCCGCAACACCAATGCCAGGTCTTATGGTCGTGTTCATGCCAACCACGTTGATCTCAATGAAGCTCAAGACCAGCCTGCTACTGTGATGGGTACACTCGTAAATTCAGCACCTGCATCTATTTTATTCGATTCAGGAGCATCACATTCATTCATGTCAGAAGATTTTGCATACAAGCACGACGTTAGATGTGAGGAGATGAACACTTCGGTAGTGGTAAAAAACCCCGTGGGACAATGTCAAACCTCCATGGTTGGCATCGATGTCCCCGTGGAAATCGAATGGCTAGAATTCTATGCCTCTCCCATTATCCTGAAGTCGTCTAACATCGACCTCATTCTGGGGATGTATTGGTTGAAAGCGCATACTGCTTCAATAGTTTGCGCCACTAAGACCGTCCATCTGCTACACCCTTCTGATGAAATAATTACTTACCAGGCTCATCTAGTTCAGAATGCCGAGGCATGGCTTTATGCCTTGAATGCATTGAACGCTGCACCACTCGAGGGCATTGAAAACATTCCCGTCGTTTGCGAATTCCAAGACGTCTTTCCTGAAGAACTTCCAGGGATTCCCCCTGCTAGAGCTGTCGAATTCATCATCGACTTGAAACAAGGCACCACTCTGCTACGTCTTGAGCTTGCATTGGTTTTTCCCCGAAGAGGAAGGGATGATGCAGCAGAGTAGCGCAAGTATTTCCCTCAGTTTTTGGGAACCAAGGTATCAATCCAATAGGAGGCCACGCTCAAGTCCCTTGTACCTGCACAAAATGATAGCTACTCAGAACCAACGCGATTAGGGGTTGTCAATCCCTTCATGGTCACTTATGAGAGTGAGATCTGATAGATATAATATTTTTGGTATTTTTGGTATAAAGATGCAAAGTAAAAAGTAAAGCAAAGTAAAAAGCAAAGCAAGATTAAAGTGATGGAGATTGATATGATGAGAATAGACCCGGGGGCCATAGGTTTTCTAGTGGCTTCTCTCAAGAGCATAAGTATTCTATGGTGGGTGAACAAATTATTGTTGAGCAATTGACAGAATTGAGCATAGTTATGAGGATATCTAGGCATGATCATGTATATAGGCATCATGTCCGTGACAAGTAGACCGAAACGATTCTGCATCTACTACTATTACTCCACTCATCGACCGCTATCCAGCATGCATCTAGAGTACTAAGTTAAAAACAGAGTAACGCCTTAAGCAAGATGACATGATGTAGAGAGATAAATTCATGCAATATGAAATAAACCCCATCTTGTTATCCTCGATGGCAACGATGCAATACGTGCCTTGCTGCCCCTTCTGTCACTGGGAAAGGACACCGCAAGATCGAACCCAAAGCTAAGCACTTCTCCCATGGCAAGAACTACCAATCTAGTTGGCCAAACCAAACGGATAATTCGAAGAGACTTGCAAAGATAACCAATCATGCATAAAAGAATTCAGAGAATATTCAAATATTATTCATAGATAGACTTGATCATAAACCCACAATTCATCGATCTCAACAAACACACCGCAAAAATAAGATTACATCGAATAGATCTCCACAAGAGAGGGGGAGAACTTTGTATTGAGATTCAAAGAGAGAGAAGAAGCCATCTAGCTACTAACTATGGACCCGAAGGTCTGAGGTAAACTACTCACACTTCATTGGAGGGGCTATGATGATGTAGAAGCCCTCCGTGATGACGGCCCTCTTCCGGCGGAGCTCCGGAACAGGCCCCAAGATGGGATCTCGTGGATACAGAAAGTTGCGGCGCTGGAATTAGGTTTTTGGCTCCTCTTCTGATCATTTGGGGGTACGTAGGAATATATAGGAGGAAGGAGTACGTCGGTGGAGCACCGAGGGGCCCACGAGCCAGGGGGCGCACCCTGGGGGGAGCCCCCACCCTCGTGACCTCCTCTTTGATCCCTTGCAGTAGGGTACATGTCTCCTGGATCACGTTCGGTGAGAAAATCATGTTCCCAAAGATTTTATTCCGTTTGGACTCCGTTTGATATTCTGTTTCTCCGAAACACTGAAATAGGCAAAAAAACAGCAATTCTGGGCTGGGCCTCCGGTTAATAGGTTAGTCCCAAAAATAATATAAAAGTGGAAAATAAATCCCAATATAGTCCAAAACAGTAGATAATATAGCATGGAGCAATCAAAAATTATAGATACGTTGGAGACGTATCAGGCATCCCCAAGCTTAATTCCTGCTCGTCCTCGAGTAGGTAAATGATAAAAAGAGAATTTTTGATGCGGAGTGCTACTTGGCATAATTTCAATGCAAATCTTCTTAATTGTGGTATGAATATTAAGATTAGAAAGATTCAAGACAAAAGTTTATATTGACATAAAAATAATAATACGTCAAGCATACTAACAAAGCAATTATGTCTTCTCAAAATAACATGGCCAAAGAAAGTCATCCCTACAAAATCATATAGTCTGGCTATGCTCTATCTTCACCACACAAAATATTTAAATCATGCACAACCCCGATGACAAGCCAAGCAATTGTTTCATACTCTAACTTTTTCAAAACTTTTTCAATCTTCACGCAATACATGAGCATGAGCCATGGACATAGCACTATAGGTGGAATAGAATGGTGGTTGTGGAGAAGACAAAAGGGAGAAGATAGTCTCACATCAACTAGGCGTATCAATGGGCTATGGAGATGCCCATCAATAGATATCAATGTGAGTGAGTAGGGATTGCCATGCAACGGATGCACTAGAGCTATAAATGTATGAAAGCTCAACAAAAGAAACTAGTGGGTGTGCATCCAACTTGCTTGCTCACGAAGACCTAGGGCAATTTGAGGAAGCCCACCATTGGAATATACAAGCCAAGTTCTATAATGTAAAATTCCCACTAGTATATGAAAGTGACAATATATGAGACTCTCCATATGAAGAACATGGTGCTACTTTGAAGCACAATATATGAGACTCGCTATATCAGGGTGCTACTTTGAAGAACAAGTGTGGAAAAGGATAGTAGCATTGCCCCTTTTTATTTATTTTCTTTTTTTTTGGGCCTTCATTTTTTTCTTTGGCCTTTATTATTTTATTTTTTTATTTGGGACAATGCTCTATTAAATGATAATCATCACACTTCTATTTATTTACAACTCATTGATTACAAATCGATACTAAAACAAAGTATGACTCTATATGGATGCCTCGGCGGTGTACCGGGATATGCAATGAATCAAGAGTGACAAGTATGAAAAAATTATGAACGGTGGCTTTGCCACAAATAATATGTCAACTACATGATCATGCTAAGCAATATGACAATGATGAATGTGTCATGATGAACTAGATGGTGGAAAGTTGCATGGCAATATATGTCGGAATGGCTATGGAAATGCCATAATAGGTAGGTATGGTGGCTGTTTTGAGGAAGGTATATGGTAGGTGTATGATACCGGCGAAAGGTGCGCGGTATTAGAGAGGCTAGCAAAGGTGGAATGGTGAGAGTGCGTATGATCCATGGACTCAACATTAGTCATAAAGAAATCATATACTTATTGCAAAAATCTAGAAGTTATCAAAGCAAAGTACTACGGCATGCTCCTAGGGGGATAGATTGGTAGGAAAAGATCATCGCTCGTCCCCGACCGCCACTCATAAGGAAGACAATCAATAAATAAATCATGCTCCGACTTCATCACATAACGGTTCACCATACGTGCATGCTACGGGAATCACAAACTTCAACACAAGTATTCTTTAAATTCAACTACTCAACTAGCATGACTTTAATATTATCACCTCCATATCTCAAAACAATTATCATGCTTCAATCTTTTCTTAGTATTCAACACACTCAAAAGAAAGTTTCACAAATCTTGAATACCAAGCATATTATTATTAAGCAAATTACCATGCTATTAAGAGACTCTAAAAATAATTTAAGTGAAGCATGAGAGATCAATAGTTTCTTTAAAACAAATCCACCACCGTGCTCTAAAAGATCTAAGTGAAGCACACAGAGCAAAACTACTTAGCTCAAAAGATATAAGTGAAGCATATAGAGTATTCTATCAAATTTTAATTCATGTATGGCTCTCTCAAAAGGTGTGTACAGAAAGGATTATTGTGGCATACTAACAAACAAAGACACAAATAATACAAGACGCTCCAAGCAAAACACATATCATGTTGGTGAATAAAAATATAGCTCCAAGTAAATTACCGATGGAAGTGGACGAAAAGAGGGGATGCCTTCCGGGGCATCCCCAAGCTTTGACTTTTTGGTGTCCTTGGATTATATTGGGGGTACCATGGGCATCCCCAATCTTAGGCTCTTGCACTCCTTGTTCCATAATCCATCACAAGAATTCACCCAAAACTTGAAAACTTCACAACACAAAACTCAAAATAGAAAACTCGTGAGCTCCGTTAGCGAAAGAAAAACAAAAGACCACTTCAAGGTACTGTAATGAACTCATTCTTTATTTATATTGGTGTTAAACCTACTGTATTCCAACTTCTCCATGGATTATAAACTATTTTACTAGCCATAGATTCATCAAAATAAGCAAACAACACACGAAAAACAGAATCTGTCAAAAACAGAACAGTCTGTAGTAATCTGTAGCTAGCGCAAGATCTGGAACCCCAAAAATTCTAAAATAAATTGATGGACGTGAGGCATTTATCTATTAATCATATGAAAAAATAATTAACTAAATAGCACTCTTCAAGTAAAAATGACAGCAGTTCTCGTGAGCGCTAAAGTTTCTGTTTTTTACAGCAAGTTCAACAAGACTTTCCCCAAGTCTTCCCAATGGTTCTACTTGGGACAAACACTAATTAAACACAAAAAACACAACCAAAACAGAGTCTAGATAATTTATTTATTACTAAACAGGAGAAAAAAGCAAGGAATAAAAATAAAATTGGGTTGCCTCCCAACAAGCGCTATCGTTTAACGCCCCTAGCTAGGCATAAAAGCGAGGATAGATCTAGGTATTGCCATATTTGGTAGGCAATCCATAAGTGGCTCTCATGATAGTTTCATATGGTAATTTTATTTTATTTCTTGGAAAGTGTTCCATGCCCTTTTTTAATGGAAATTGGAATCTAATATTCCCTTCCTTCATATCAATACTCGCACCAACCGTTCTAAGGAAAGGTCTACCAAGAATAATAGGGCAAGAAGGATTGCAATCTATATCAAGAACAATGAAATCTACGGCACATAATTCCTATTTGCAATAATAAGAACATCATTAATTCTTCCCATAGGTTTCTTAATAGTGGAATCCGCAAGATGCAAGTTTAGAGAGCAATCATCAAAATCGCGGAAATCTAGTAAATCACACAAAGTCTTGGGAATAGTAGAGACACTAGCACCCAAATCACACAAAGCATAAAACTCATGATCTTTAATTTTAATTTTAATAGTTGGTTCCCACTCATCATAGATTTTTCTAGGGATAGAAACTTTCAACTCAAGTTTTTCTTCATAAGATTGCATCAAGGCATCAACAATATGTTCGGTAAAGGCTTTATTTCGACTATAAGCATGTGGAGAATTTAGAACGGATTGCAACAAGGAAATACAATCAATTAAAGAGCAACTTTCATAATTAAATTCCTTGAAATCCATTATAGTGGGTTTAGCAACATCTACATTTTTATTTCTTTCAATCCCACTTTCATCAATTTCATCATTAAGATCTAAATACTCCGAATTTTTAGAACGCCTTCTAGGTAAAGGAAGATCATATTCAGTTTCATCAAGATTCATATTGCAAAACAAAGATTTAATAGGGGACACATCAATAACTTTTAGATCTTCATCTTGATTTTCATAGGAATTGGAAGAACGCGCTTTAATAAAGGCATCTTTGGAAGCACGCATCCTAGCGGTTCTTTCCTTACACTCATCAATCGAAATTCTCATGGCTTTTAGAGATTCATTGATATCATGCTTAGGCGGAATAGATCTAAGTTTCAAAGAATCAACATCAAGAGCAATTCTATCAACGTTCCTAGCCAAATCATCAATCTTAAGCAATTTTTCTTTAATCATAGAATAAAATTCTTTTGCGAAAAAATAAATTCTTTGATATTAGATTCAAAATCAGAGGGCATCTTATTATAATTTCCATAAGAGTTGTTGTAGGAATTCCCATAATTATTAGAAGGATTACTAGGATATGGCCTAGGATTAAAATTCCCTCTATAAGCGTTGTTACCAAAATTATTCCTACCAACAAAATTCACATCCATAGATTCATTGTTATTCTCAATCAAAGTACGGAAAGAAATATCATTAGGATCAGAAGAAACACTCTTAGTAGTAAATAATTTCATAAGGTCATCCATCTTTCCACTCAACACATTAATTTCTTCTATCGCATGCACTTTTTTATTAGGTGATCTTTCAGTGTGCCATTGAGAATAATTAACCATAATATTATATAGGAGTTTAGTAGCATCTCCTAAAGTGATTTCCATAAAAGTGCCTCCCGCAGCCTGATCTAAAAGATTTCTAGAAGCAAAATTCAATCCGGCATAAAAGTTCTATATAATCATCCACAAATTCAAACCATGAGTAGGGCAATTATGTATCATTAATTTCATTCTCTCCCAAGCTTGTGCAACATGTTCATGATCAAATTGTTTAAAGTTCATAATATTGTTTCTAAGAGAGATGATCTTAGTGGGAGGAAAATACTTAGAGATAAAAGCATCTTTGTACTTGTTCCATGAATCAATACTATTTTTAGGCAAAGACGAAAACCAAGCTTTAGCACGATCTCTAAGCGAAAAAGGAAATAGCTTCAATTTAACGACATCATTATCGACATCTTTTTTCTTTTGCATATCACATAAATCAACGAAGCTATTCATATGAGTAGCGGCATCTTCACTAGGAAGGCCGGCGAATTGATCTTTCATAACAAGATTCAACAAAGCAGTATTAATTTCACAGAATTCAGCATCGGTAAGAGGAGCAATCGGAGTGCTAAGGAAATCATTATTATTGGTATTGGTGAAGTCACACAATTTAGTATTATCTTGAGCCATCACGACAAACAAGCAAACTAACACACGAGCAAACAAGAGCAAACGGGCAAAAGAGGCAAACAGAGAGGGAGGATAGAGAGAGAGAGGGCGAATAAAACGGCAAGGGTGAATTGGGGGAGAGGAAAACGAGAGGCATATGGCAAATAATGTAATGCGAGAGATAGGGATTGTGATGGGTACTTGGTATGTTGACATTTTGCGTAGACTCCCCGGCAACGGCGCCAGAAATCCTTCTTGCTACGTCTTGAGCTTGTGTTGGTTTTCCCCGAAGAGGAAGGGATGATGCAGCAGAGTAGCGTAAGTATTTCCCTCAGTTTTTGAGAACGAAGGTATCAATCCAATAGGAGGCCACGCTCAAGTCCCTCGTACCTGCACAAAACGATAGCTACTCGCAACCAACGCGATTAGGGGTTGTCAATCCCTTCACGGTCACTTTCGAGAGTGAGATCTGATAGATATAATATTTTTGGTATCTTTGGTATAAAGATCCAAAGTAAAAAAGTAAAGCAAAGTAAAAAAGCAAAGCAAGATTAAAGTGATGGAGATTGATATGATGAGAATAGACCGGGGGAGCATAGGTTTCACTAGTGGCTTCTCTCAAGAGCATAAGTATTCTACGGTGGGTGAACAAATTACTGTTGAGCAATTGACAGAATTGAGAATAGTTATGAGAATATCTAGGCATGATCATGTATATAGGCATCATGTCCGTGACAAGTAGACCGAAACGATTCTGCATCTACTACTATTACTCCACTCATCGACCGCTATCCAGCATGCATCTAGAGTATTAAGTTAAAAACGGAGTAACGCCTTAAGCAAGATGACATGATGTAGATAGATAAATTCATGCAATATGAAATAAACCCCATCTTGTTATCCTCAATGGAAACGATGCAATACGTGCCTTGCTTCCCCTTTTGTCACTGGGAAAGGACACCGCAAGATCGAACCCAAAGCTAAGCACTTCTCCCATGGCAAGAACTACCAATCTAGTTGGCCAAACCAAATGGATAATTCGAAGAGACTTGCAAAGATAACGAATCATGCATAAAAGAATTCAGAGAAGATTCAAATATTATTCATAGATAGACTTGATCATAAACCCACAATTCATCGATCTCAACAAACAAACCGCAAAAAGAAGATTACATCGAATAGATCTCCACAAGAGAGGGGTAGAACTTTGTATTGAGATTCAAAGAGAGAGAAGAAGCCATCTAGCTACTAACTATGGACCCAAAGGTCTGAGGTAAACTACTCACACTTCATCGGAGGGGCTATGATGATGTAGAAGCCCTCCGTGATGACGGCCGTCTTCCGGCGGGGCTCCGGAACAGGCCCCAAGATGGGATCTCGTGGATACAGAAAGTTGCGGCGGTGGAATTAGGTTTTTAGCTCCTCTTCTGATCGTTTGGGGGTACGTAGGTATATATAGGAGGAAGGAGTACATCGGTGGAGCACCGAGGGGCCCACGAGGCAGGGGCGCGCCCTAGGGGGGTGCGCCCCCACCCTCGTGACCTCCTCTTTGATCCCTTGCAGTAGGGTCCAAGTCTCTTGGATCACGTCCGGTGAGAAAATCACGTTCCCGAAGATTTTATTCCGTTTCGACTCTGTTTGATATTCTGTTTCTCCGGAACACTGAAATAGGAAAAAAAACAGCAATTCTGGGCTGGGCCTCCGGTTAATAGGTTAGTACCAAAAATAATATAAAAGTGGAAAATAAAGCCCAATATAGTCCAAAACAGTAGATAATATAGCATGGAGCAATCAAAAATTATAGATACGTTGGAAACATATCACACTCCTATAGCCAAACGACCTTACAAGATGCTTCCGCATGAACTCATTGAGCTTAAGGAGGAAATCGACAAATCTATTCGCAAAGGTTTCATTCGCCCTAGTTGCTCTCCTTTTGGAGCACCTTCTCTCTTTGTTAAGAAGAAGGATGGGACAAACCGGTTAGTCCAAGATTATCGTCCTATTAACCAATCCACTATACAGAACAAATATCCCCTCCCTCGGATCAATGATATTTATGATCAACTGGCTGGTTCATCAGTGTTCTCCAAACTCGACTTGAGGTGGGGTTACCACTAGATCTGTGTTCGTGAAGAGAATATCCCAAAGACCGCCTTCGTGACTCTATATGGATCATACGAATACACCGTCATGTCATTCAGCTTAATGAATGCTCTAGCCACCTTCTCTCGTCTGATGAACTATATATTCATGGATTACCTCGACAAGTTCGTCGTGGTTTATCTAGATGATATCCTTGTATTTTCCAAGAACAAAGAAGAACATGCTGAACATCTTTACCTTGTGTTGGAAAAGCTTCTAGAGCATCAACTCTTCGCTAAGTATTCCAAGTGTGAATTCTGGCTTCCCGAAGTAACCTATCTCGGGCATGTCATCTCCAAGGATGGTATTGCCGTCAACCCTGAACGAGTCCAGGATATTCTTGATTGGACTCCTCCGAAGAATGTCAAGCAAGTCCAAAGTTTTCTCAGTCTCGCCAGCTATTGCTGTCGATTCGTTGAGAACTTCTCCAAGATCGCCAGGCCTCTGACTAACCTGTTGCATAAGGGCGTCAAGTTCCAATGGACCAACAAGTGCCAGGAAAGTTTCCAGGCGCTCAAAGACAAGTTGACTTCTGCCCCAGTGCTAGCTCCACCTGATACTAAGGACTTCGTCATTTACTGCGACGCTTCCCGTCAAGGATTAGGCTGTGTCCTAATGCAAGAGCGCAGGGTGATTGCTTATGCCTCTCGTCAACTGCGCCCTCACGAAGAAAACTACCCAATTCACGACCTCGAGCTTATTGCTGTCATTCATGCTCTGAAACAGTGGCGACATTACCTTCTCAGTTATCATTGCGAGATCTTCACCGACCACCAATGTTTGAAGTATCTATTTACTCAAGCAGACCTGAACCTCCGTCAGCAAAGATGGATGGAGACTGTTGCAGACTTTGACATTGGTATATCCTATACCCCAGGCAAGGCTAATGTAATGGCTGATGCCTTGAGCCACAAGTCTTACTGCACCCACTGATGACCCACAAGTATAGGGGATCTATCTAGTCCTTTCAATAAGTAAGAGTGTCGAACCCAACGAGGAGCAGAAGGAAATGATAAGCGGTTTTTAGCAAGGTATTCTCTGCAAGCACTGAAATTATCGGTAACAGATAGTTTTGTTATAAGGTAATTGGTAACGAGTAGCAAGTAATAAAAGTAAATAAGGTGCAACAAGATGGCCCAATCCTTTTTGTAGCAAATGACAAGCCTGGACAAACTCTTAAATGAACGAAAGCGCTCCCGAGGACACATGGGAATTATCGTCAAGCTAGTTTTCATCATGATCATATGATTCGCGTTCGGTACTTTGATAATTTGATATGTGGGTGGACCGGTGCTTGGGTACTGTCCTTACTTGGACAAGCATCCCACTTATGATTAACCCCTATTGCAAGCATCCGCAACTACAACAGAAGTATTAAGGTAAACCAAACCATAGCATGAAACATATGGATCCAAATCAGCCCCTTACGAAGCAACACATAAGCTAGGGTTTAAGGTTCTATCACTCTAGCAACCCATCATCTACTTATTACTTCCCAATTCCTCCCTCTAGGACCAAACAATGGTGAAGTGTCATGTAGTCGACGTTCACATGAAACCACTAGAGGGATGACAACATACATCTCATCAAAATATCGAACGAATACCAAATTCACATGACTACTAATAGCAAGACTTCTCCCTTGTCCTCGGGAACAAATGTAACTACTCACAAAGCTTATTCATGTTCATAATCAGAGGGGTATTAATATGCATATTGGATCTGACCATATGATCTTCCACCAAGTAAACCAACTAGCATCAAGTACAAGGAGTAATCAACACTACTAGCAACCCACAGGTACCAATCTGAGGTTTGGATACAAAGATTGGATACAAGAGATGAACTAGGGTTTGATATGAGATGGTGCTAGTGAAGATGTTGATGGAGATTGACCCCCTCCCGATGAGAGGATCGTTGGTGATGACGATGGTGATGATTTCCCCCTCCCGGAGGGAAGTTTCCCGGCAGAACAGCTCTACCGGAGCCCTAGATTGGTTCCGCCAAGGTTCCGCCTCGTGGCGGCGGAGTTTCGTCCCGAAAGCTTGCTTATGATTTTTTTCTCAGACGAAAGACTCCATATACCCAAAGATGGGCATCAGAGGGCCACCAGGGGGCCCACGAGGCAGGGGGCGCGCCAGGGGGGTAGAGCGCGCCCCCACCCTCGTGGCTGGTGGGTGCCCCCCCTCTGGTGCTTTCTTCGCTCAGTATTTTTTATATATTCTGAAAATAACTTCCATGTGGTTTCAGGACTTTTGGAGATGTGCAGAAAAGGTCTCTAATATTTGCTCCTTTTCCAGCCCAGAATTCGAGCTGCCGGCATTCTCCCTCTTCATGTAAACCTTGTAAAATAAGAGAGAATAGGCATATGTATTGTGCCATAATGTGTAATGACATCCCATAATGCAATAAATATCGATATAAAAGTATGATGCAAAATGGATGTATCAACCACCTCCAGGTTCACAAAGTTCAGCCCTCACTTGTCGAAGAATTTAGAAAGGTGAACCTTCATATTGTCCCCCCTAGTGCACTCACTACCCCTCCCCCAGAGTTCCAAAAGATGAATCTTTGTCTTGTTACTAAGGGTTCTCTAAATACCCTGGCTGTCGTACTAGATCTCGTAGATGGTATAAAGACTATTCAAGGTTATGACTCTGATGTCCAGAAGATTAAACGCCATCTCGGAGAAGGAAAGCCCTCATTCTTCACTATCGCCGATGAAGGCGCCTTGTACTTCAAAGGACGCCTAGTGGTACCATGTTCGAGGAAAAACCTGGATCGGACTAAAAAGGTTATGAAAGAAGCTCATGATATGCCTCTGTCCATCCATCCTGGTAGTACAAAGATGTACCAGGATATTCGTCAGAGATTCTGGTGGTCTAATATGAAGCAAGACATTGCTCGATATCTTGCTGAGTGTGACGTTCGCTGCCGCATCAAAGCAGAGCATCAAAGGCCTGCTCAGACTCTTCAACCTATCACTATTCCTCAATGGAAATGGGACCATGTTGAGATGGACTTCGTCACTGGGTTTCCCAAATCGCAGAAAGGTAATGTTGCTATTCTTGTCGTCATTGACCGGCTTTCTAAAGTTGCAAATTTTCTGGCGGTCAAAGAAATAATCACTGCTAGTCAGCTTGCAACCCTCTACATGTCCAGAATTGTTTCACTTCACGGTATTCCACTGGTTATCAGTTTAGACCGTGGCAACTTATTTACTTCAAGGTTCTGGGAAAGTTTCCAAGAAGCTATGGGAACTCATCTGTCGTTCAGTACTGCATTTCATCCTTAGTCGCAAGGACAGGTTGAACGTGTCAAGCAAGTTCTTGAAGACATGCTTCGAGCTTGTGTAATTTCCTTCGGCAAGAAATAGGAAGAATCTCTTCCATATGCCGAGTTCTCTTGTAATAATAGATATCAAGCTAGTTTGAAGATGGCCCCCTTCGAAGTGTTATATGGACGAAAGTGTCGGACCCCTCTGAACTGGTCAGAAACTAGGGAACGTCCACTCTTCAGTCCGGATATCATCCAACAGGCAGAAGAACAAGTCCGCATTATTCGTGAGAATCTGAAGACTGCTCAGTCACGTCAGAAAAGACAGTATGACCGTCATCACAAAGACATGGTCTATCAACCCGACGAAAAGGCTTATCTTCGAGTTACACCAATGAAGGGTGCTCACCGCTTCGGGATCAAGGGCAAGCTAGCTTCTCGCTATATTGGCCCATTCACTATTCTCGAAAGGCATGGAAAAGTGGCATATCAACTGGAGCTTCCGCTGGACCTTTCTCAGGTTCACGATGTGTTCCATGCGTCACAGCTCCGTCGTTGCTTCAAGGACCCAATCCGAGCAGTGGATCATGAAGTGCTCGAATTGCGACAGGACCTCTCCTATAAAGAGCATCCGGTCCGCATTCTCGACCAAGATGAATGCCGTACACGTCAGAAGGCGATCAAATTCCTCAAGGTCCAGTGGTCGCATCACTCTAAACAAGAAGCCACTTGGGAACGCGAGGATCGTCTGCGTGATGAATACCCAACACTGTTTCCTTCTACCTCCTAAATCTCGGGACGAGATTTCTTGTAGTGGAGGAGTTATGTAACGCCCTGATAGTTAACCGACAGTAAAACTCTGCTAATGATGCCACGTCACCTTCGTCACTGTTTGATCTCGCGTCGGTTCGAAACTTTTCAAATTCAAAATTTAAATAATGTCAAACAACAAATGGTTTCAAATATTGAAACAAAAATGTTCGATGGGTGCCAAATTTTGCACTGATAATTATTATGGAGAAAACTCATCTTTAGAAAATGCCTGAATATTTTAAAATGTTTTAAAACAGAAAAGAAAATAAATAAAAACAAAAACAAAAAAACTAATAGAAAAAAGGCCCCCTGGCCAACTGGGCCAGATGGCCCAGCTCATAGGCCAGGCCAGCCCACCTGGCCCAGCCAGCCGGCCCACCCCCTCCATATCCCCACCAGGGGAAACCCTAACCCACTACCGCTCTCCCACT
>NC_041388.1:182141467-182163059 GCF_002162155.2 Triticum dicoccoides | reverse complement strand
CGGCCGCCTATTGCGCCCTGGCCGCGGGGCCTGCGCGCCCGGCCATGCCCCGTGCCCGTCGCGCCTGTCTTGGCCTCCCCCGCACCCACTCTCGCGCCCCCTGCTTCTCCTCCCTCGACCACCCATCACTAGCGCCTGCGGCCAGTGCTCCACCGCCATGCTCCGCGCGTGTCCCTGGCCTCGCCCTCTCTCTCGCGCGCTCACACTTTTCGCGGCTGCCGCTCTGCTGTGGTTGCTCCGCCGCAGCCACGCACCGGCCCACGTCCGTCTGCGCCCGCACCACCCCGTCGCCTCCCACCGGCGAGATCGTCGTCACCATGCCTAGAGCCGCCGCCTAGACCGCCCGTGAGCCCAAATAGGGTGCACCCCGCTCCGACGCCCGATAGGCCATGCCCACTAGGCCTCCCCAGGCCAATGATAGTGGGGCCCCACCCCTAGAACATATAAAAAAAGAAAAGGAATTTTTTTTTCAATAATAATATTAATTAATTAACTTAACTTAACTTAATTAATTTTGATTAATTAAACTAATCAATTAACAGAACTAATTAAACTTGTTTAGTTTAGTCTTAGTCAATGACAGTGGGACCCACATATCAGTTTGACTTAGTCAACTGACTATTTGATTGCTGACGTCATGCTGACATCAGCAAGCACTATTCTGGATAATGTTGAATTAAAATAATTAAATAAGTCCTAAAAATGATTTAAACCTTTTAAAACTAATATAAAATAAACAGTAGCTCGGATGGAAAAACTTTGTACATGAAAGTTGCTCAGAATGACGAGACATCTGGATACGCAGTCCGTTCGTCTGACATGCATCCCTAGCATTGCAAACACGTAACTTTCCCCCTCTGATTCATCTGTCTGAAAACGCGAAACACCGGGATATTTTCCCGAATGTTCCCCCCTTCGCCGGTATCACCTCCTACTGCGTTGGGGCACACCTAGCACCGTTACTTGTCATGTCATGCATCGTTATGCATCTGTTTGCATTGTATTCATTGTTTCTTCCCCCTCTTCTCTCTGGTACACTATGAGACTAACGCTGCTGCTGCTGCCCCGATCGACTATGTTGTTGACGACCCCTACTTGCCAAAGCAACCAGGCAAGCCCCCCCCCCCTTGATCACCAGATATCGCCTATTCTTCTCTCTACTGCTTGCATTAGAGTAGTGTAGCATGATACTGCTTTTCGTTAATCCAATTCTGATGCATAGCCTGTCATTGTTGCTACAGTTGTTGATACCTTACCTACAATCCTAAATTCTTAGTATAGGATGCTAGTTTATCATCAGTGGCCCTACATTCTTGTTAGTATGCCATGCTATACTATCGGGCTGTGATCACGTCGGGTGTTGATCACGGGTATATATTATACATATTACACATGATACACGTTGTGACTAAAGTCGGGTCGGCTCGTTGAGTACCCGCGGTTGATTCACGAATTTGGGGCTGAAAGGACATACTTTCCCGACGGCCCTCTGTGTGGATCTTTGTGGCGGAGCGACAAGGCAGGTTGAGACCACCCAGGTGAGTGGTGGGCATGGCCTTGGTCAGCGTTCGCGGTTACTTCAAAATGACACGCTTAACGAGATTTTGGTATTTGATCTGAGTCTGGCCACAGGCCTATACGCACTAACCAACTACGCGGGAACAGTTATGGGCACTCGATGTCGTGGTATCAGCCGAAGCCTTCGTGACGTTAGCGACTGAGCGGCGCGCACCGGGCTGGACCGCGTAACACAACTTCCTTTGTAATGGAGGTTGCTAGGTCTGCTCACCGGTCGCGTACGCAACGTGCAGGTGTGTAATGGGCGATGGGCCTAGACCCCTACACCATAGGATTTAGACCGGCGTGTTGACCTCTCTGTTGTGCCTAGGTGGGGCTGCGACGTGTTGATCTTCCGAGGCCGGGCATGACCCAGAAAAGTGTGTCCGGACAAAGGGGATCGAGCTTGTTGGGAAATGTGGTGCACCCCTGCAGGAAAGTTGGTCTATTCGAATAGCCGTGTCCCTCTGTAAAAGGATGACTCGGAGTTGTACCTTGACCTTATGACAACTAGAACCGGGTACTTAATAAAACACACCCTTCCAAGTGCCAGATACAGCCGGGGATCGCTCTCTCATAGGGCGACGAGGGGAGGATCGCCGGGTAGGGTTATGCTATGCGATGTTACTTGGTGAACTTACAACCTACTCTCTTCTACATGCTGCAAGATGGAGGTGGCCAGAAGCATAGTCTTCGACAGGACTAGCTATCTCCCTCTTATTCCGGCATTCTGCAGTTCAGTCCACATATACTACCGCCTTTCAATGATACCAATGCATATGTAGTGTAGCTCCTTGCTTGCGAGTACTTTGGATGAGTACTCACGGTTGCTTTGCTCCCCTTTTTACCCCTTTCTATATCCGATTGTTGCAACCAGACGTTGGAATCCAGGAGCCAGACGCCACTGTCGATGACGACTGCTACTACTCGGGAGGTGCCTACTACTACGTGCAGGCCGCTGACGACGACCAGGAGTAGTTTAGGAGGATCCTAGGCAGGAGGCCTGCGCCTCTTTCGATCTGTATCAAAGTTTGTGCTAGACTTCTTAAGGCAAACTTGTTTAACTTATGTCTGTACTCAGATATTGTTGCTTTCGCTGACTCAACTATGATCAAGCTGTTGTATTCGAGCCCTCGAGGCCCCTGGCTTGTAATATGATGCTTGTATGACTTATTTTATTTGTAGAGTTGTGTTGTGATATCTTCCCGTGAGTCCCTGATCTTGATCGTACACGTTTGCGTGTATGATTAGTGTACGATTGAATCGGGGGCATCACAAAAAGTGTTTGGAAAAGTAGATACGACGGAGATGTATCAACTCCCCAAGCTTAAACCTTTGCTTGTCCTCAAGCAATTCAGTTAATAAACTGAAAGTGATAAAGAAAAACTTTTACAAACTCTGTTTTCTCTTGTTGTTGTAAATATGTAAAGCCAACATTCAAGTTTTCAGAAAACATTATGAACTAACCATATTCACAATAACACATAGGGCTCATATTTACTCATATCAATGGCATAATCAACTAGCGAGCAATAATAATAAATCTCGGATGACAACACTTTCTCAAAACAATCATGATATGATATAACAAGATGGTATCTCGCTAGCCCTTTCTGAGACCGCAAAACATAAATGCAGAGCACCTTTAAAGATCAAGAACTAACTAGACATTGTAATTCATGGTAAAAGAGATCTAGTCAAGTCATACTCAATGTAAACTAACAGTAATGAATGCAAATGACAGCGGTGCTCTCCAACTCGTGCTTTTTAATAAGAGGATGATGACTCAACATAAAAGTAAATGGATAGGCCCTTCGCAGAGGGAAGCAGGGATTTGGAGAGGTGCCAGAGCTCAGTTTTGAAATAGATATGAATAATATTTTTAGCGGTATACTTTCATTGTCAACATAACAACCGAGAGATCTCAATATCTTCCATGCTACACACATTATAGGCGGTTCCCAAACAGAATGGAAAGTTTATACTCCCCTCCACCAACAAGCTTCAATCATGGCTTGCTCGAAACAACGAGTGCCTCCAACTAACAAGAGTCCCAGGGGAGTTTTGTTTGCAGTTATTTTGATTTGATTTGCATAAAGCATGGGACCGGGCATCCCGGTGACCAGCCCTTTTATTGTGAGTGAGGAGCGAGTCCACTCCTCTTGAGAATAACCCACCTAGCATGGAAGATACAGACATCCCTAGTTGATACATGAGCTATTCGAGCATACAAAACAGAATGTTTATTTGAAGGTTTAGAGTTTGGCACATACAAATTTACTTGGACGGCAGGTAGATACTGTATATAGGTAGGTATGGTGGACTCATCTAGAACAAATTTGGGGTTTATGGAATTGGATGCACAGCAGTATTCCCGCTTAGTACAAGTGAAGGCTAGAAAAAGACTAGGAAGCGACCAGCTAGAGAGCGACAACAGTCATGAACATGCATTAAAATTAATCAACACCGAATGCAAGCATGAGTAGGATATAATGCACCATGAACATAAATATCGTAGAGGCTATGTTGAGTTTGTTTCAACTACATGCATGAACATGTGCCAATTCAAGCCCCTCGAATCATTCAAAAGAGGATACCACCCTATCATACCACATCACAACCATTTTAATAGCATGTTGGCACGCAAGGTAAACCATTATAAGCTCCTAGCTAATTAAGCATGGCATAAGCAACTACACTCTCTAATTGCCATTGCAAGCATGTTTCTTTCATAATAGGCTGAATCAGGAACGATGAACTAATCATATTTACAAAAACAAGAGAGGTCAAGTTCATACCAGCTTTTCTCATCTCAATAAGTTCATCATATAATCATCATTATTGCCTTTTACTTGCATGACCGAATAGGGTGGATAATAATAATAGTGCACGTGCATTGGACTAAGCTGGAATCTGCAAGCATTCAATTCAAGAGAGAAGACAAGGTAATGTGGGCTCTTTGTTAGACTGACAATAATGCATATAAGAGCCACTCAACATTTTCATCATGGTCTTCTCCTCTCGGCCCCCAAAGAAAAGAAACAAAACTATTTACACGGGAAAGCTCCAAACAAGCAAAAGAAGAACATGAGATCTTTTTGGGTTTTCTTTTTAATTACTAACACTACATGCATGGAAAGTAAACTAGCTAAAAAGCTACAACTAACTTTTTGTTTTTTCTTAAGGTTTATCAAACACACAAGAAGAAAGTATAAAAAGGGAAAATAAACTAGCATGGATTATACAATGAAAAAGTATGAGCACCGACAACTATCATGAGTGTGTGAACAAAAATGTAATGTCGGTGAGAAATACGTACTCCCCCAAGCTTAGGCTTTTGGCCTAAGTTGGTCTATGTCCACAGCTGGCCTGGCAGATATCCAAAGTTGTAGCTGGGGTCGTACTAAGATGCAGCGGCAATTGCCTGATGAGTTGTAGCTTGGAGGCGAGCTATCTCGGCCCTCCTCTCGTACTCGGTCGCCTCCTCCCTGGTTATAGCATATCTCCCCCTTGCCTGAATGTCAAAGAAATTAGGAGTAGGGAGAGCAACGTGATAGGTGCGTCGTCTGTCAAAGATTACTCGGTACTAGAGGAACTGATCATTCCTCTCAACAAACTGATGATGAACCATAGCATCATAATCTAGATAAGAAGGGGGCAACTCAATATCATCTCCACGTATGGGTATCTCAAGAAAGTTAGCTATATGAGTTGCATAAATTCCACCAAAGAAATCTCCATGAATATGATTATTATGCAACCTACGTGCAAATATGGCCCCCAAGTTATATTGTTTATCTCCTAAAAACAACGCTCCTGAGAATGCTAAGATCAGGTACACACATGTGACATGCTTCATCTTTACCATTTATGCACCTTCCTATGAAGAGAGCAAAATAATGTATAACAGGAAAATAAATGCTCCCTATGGTAGCTTGTGTTACATCTCTAGATACCCCCACGGTTATACTAGCATGAAAATCTCTAAATTCAGATTTGCGAGGTTCACTAACATCACCCCACTGAGGGAGTTTACATGTAGTGTTAAAATCTTCTAAGTCCATGGTATAAGATTTATCATAAAGACCAAACAGGACAGTTTGAGAATTGCGTGATGATGAGAATTTAAACCTTCTCACAAATGAATCAGTTAAATAGAGGTATTGGCGGCACTTATCTACCTCGAAGCTCTGCAGATCAACATTACACACATATGCATCAAATTCCTCTTTAATTCCTGCTTGGATCATGAAGTCCTCTGACGGCCATTCACAAGGCCGCACTTGAGCGCCTCTTGGTGGTTCCTCGTCCGCATCGCGTATTGCAGGCCTGGGTCCTTGCTTCCTCGAAGAACCACCTTGGTACATTTTCCTAAACATATTTCTTCCTCTGAAAAATTTCTGAAATTTTTAGTAACTTCAAAATAAAAGTGAACCAAATGCAACAAAATTGACAGCAACTACTCCTACAAGTGCCTAGAGGCAATATTCTGTATCAAAACTACTTTTGACCACATAAATTTGACATGCAAGCTCAAGAACAGGGTCACCTAAGCAGCAAAAATTTCCAATGAATAAAGCACTAGAACAAAAACTAATTGGACCATTGGAGGAGTGACATACCAAAGAACAACCCCCCAAAGCAGTTTTGTGAATGGAGCTTTGAGCTAGGAGATCAAAAATAGCAGCAAGATGAGCTTGGACTCGGGTTTGAGCTGGTTGGTGATTTTTGTGGGAGGAAGAAAGAGTGTGTGGTAGCTAGAATAAGTGGAGGGGAGCCACCATGGGCCCATGAGGCAGGGGGCGCGCCCAGGGGGTGGGCGCGCCCTGGACCCTCATGGCCAGGTGCTTGCTCCCCCAGCTGTGTTCTCAGTGCTAGATATTCTCAAATATTCCATAAAAAATCATATTTAAATTCCAGGGCATTTGGAGAGCTTTTATTTTTGGGGTATTTTTATTGCATGGATAATTCAGGAAACAGACAGAAAAATACTATTTTTGCTTTATTTAATATAAATAAAAAAAAGTAAAAAGAGGGTACAGAGAGTTGTGTTTTCTAAATTCATCCGTCTCATGCTCATCAAAAGGAATCCACTAACAAGGTTGATCAGGTCTTGTTAACAAACTCATTTCGAGTAACATGGAACCGGAGAATTTTCGAATAACACTAGGTTACCTCAACGGGGATATGCATATCCCCAACAATAAGAATATCATATTTCTTCTTGACAGTAGGGAGAGGAAATTCAAAACCTCCAATAGTAATTGTTGAAAATTTTCCAATAGAGTTTATACTATGGACTTGAGGTTGTTTCCTCGGAAAGTGTACCGTATGCTCATTACCATTAACATGAAAAGTGACATTGCCTTTGGTGCAATCAATAACAGCCCCTGCAGTATTCAAAAAGGATCTTCCAAGAATAATAGACATACTATCGTCCTTGGGAATATCAAGAATAACAAAGTCCGTTAAAATAGTAACATTTGCAACCACAACAGGCACATCCTCACAAATACCGACAGGTATAGCAGTTGATCTATCAGCCATTTGCAAAGATATTTCAGTAGGTGTCAACTTATTCAAATCAAGTCTACAATATAAATAGAGAGGCATAACACTAACACCGGCTCTAAGATCACATAAAGCAGTTTTAACATAGTTTCTTTTAATGGAGCATGGTATAGTTGGTATTCCTGGATCTCCAAGTTTCCTTGGTATTCCACCCTTAAAAGTATAATTAGCAAGCATGGTGGAAATTTCAGCTTCCGGTATCTTTCTTTTATTAGTAACAATATCCTTCATATACTTAGCATAAGGATTCATTTTAAGCATACCAGTCCAACGCATACGCAAAAATATAGGTCTAATCATTTCAGCAAAGCGCTCAAAATCCTCATCATCCTTTTTCTTGGATGGTTTAGGAGGAAAGGGCATGGGTTTCTGAACTCATGGTTCTCTTTCTTTACCGTGATTCCTAGCAACAAAGTCTCTCTTATCATAACGTTGATTCTTTGATTGTGGGTTATCAAGATCAACAGCAGGTTCAAGCTCTACATCATTGTTATTGCTAGGTTGAGCATCAACATGAACATCATCATTAACATTATCACTAGGTTCATGTTCATTACCAGATTGTGTTTCAGCATCAGAGATAGAAATATTATTGGGATTCTCGGGTGTGTCAATAACAGGTTCACTAGAAGCATGCAAAGTCCTATCATTTTTCTTTCTCTTCCTTTTATAAGGACTTGGTACATCTATATTAGCTCTCTGAGAATCTTGCTAAATTCTCTTAGGGTGGCCTTCAGGATACAAAGGTTCCTGAGTCACTTTACATCCTTAGTTGCAACTCTAACAGCAAAATCATTATTCTTACTATTCAATTCATTGAGCAAATCATTCTGAGCTTTAAGCACTTGATCTACTTGAGTGGTAACCATAGAAGCATGTTTACTAATAAGTTTAAGTTCACCTTTAACATTAGCCATATGATCACTCAAGTGTTTAATCATGTAAGCATTATGTTTCAATTGTCCACCAACATAAGCATTCAAATCTTCTTGCTTAACCATAAATTTATCAAACTCATCTAAGCATTGGCTAGGAAACTTAGTAGGAGGGATTTCAGCTTTATCATATCTATAGAGAGAATTTACCTTTACTACCTATGTTGGGTTATCAAGACCGTGTGTTTCTTCAACAAGTGGCAAATTATGACCATGTATTTCTTCAATAGGAGGTAAATTCTTAACGTCCTCAGCTTTAATACCATTTCCTTTCATAGATTTCTTTGCCTCTTGCATATCTTCAGGACTGAGAAATAGAATACCCCTTTTCTTCGGAGTTGGCTCGGGAGTTGGTTTAGGAAGTGTCCAATTATTTTCATTACTAAACATATTATTCAATAGAATCTCATCTTGATCAATAGTTCTTTCCCTGAAAACACAACTAGCACAACTATCTAGGTAATGTCTGGAAGCATCAGTTAGTCCATTACAAAAGATATCAAGTATTTCATTTTTCTTGAGAGGATGATCAAGCAAAAAATTAAGTAATTGGAGAAGCCTCCCCCAAGCTTGTGGGAGATTCTCTTCTTCAATTTGCACAAAAATATATATTTCCCTTAAAGCAGCTTGTTTCTTATGAGCGGGGAAATATTTAGCAGAGAAGTAGTAAATCATATCCTGGGGACTACGCACACAACCAGGATCAAGAGAATTAAACCATATCTTAGCATCACCCTATAATGAGAACGGAAATAATTTAAGGATATATAGTAGTGAGTTTTCTCATCATTAGTAAACAGGGTAGCTATATCATTTAATTTAGTAAGATGTGCCACAACAGTTTCAGATTCATAGCCATAGAAAGGATCAAATTCAACCAAAGTAATTAACTCAGGATCAATAGAGAAATTGTAATCCTTATTAGTAATAAAGATAGGTGAAGTAGCATAAGCAGGATCATATTTCATTCTAGCATTCAGAGTTTTTTCTTTAAGCTTAGCTAATAGTTTCTTAAGATCACTTCTATCATTGTAGGCAAGAAAGTCCCTAGCAGTTTCTTCATCCATAACACAACCCTCAGGAACAACAGGCAATTCATATCTAGGGGGAGAATCTTCAATATCACTTTCATCAATTATCAGTTTCAATAATTTCATTCTCCCTAGCCCTAGCAAGTTGTTCATCAAGAAGTTCACCTAGTGGCAAAGTATTATCAAGCATAGAAGTAGTTTCATCATAAGTATCATGCAAAGCAGAAGTGACGTCATCAATAACATGCGACCTATCAGAATGAATAGCAGAAGTAGGTTTAGGTGTCGCAAGTTTACTCAAAACAGAAGGTGAATCAAGTGCAGAGCTAGATGGCAGTTCCTTACCTCCCCTCATAGTTCAGGGAAAAATCTTGGTTCTTTCATCTTTCAAGGTCTTCATAATGATAAGCAGATATAAATCCCAAGTGACTCAAAGAATAGAGCTATGCTCCCCAGCAACGGCGCCAGAAAATAGTCTTGATAACCCACAAGTATAGGGGATCGCGACAGTTTTCGAGGGTAGATTATTCAACCCAAATTTATTGATTCGACACAAGGGGAGCCAAAGAATATTCTCAAGTATTAGCAGCTGAGTTGTCAATTCAACAACACCTAGAAACTTAATATCTGCAGCAAGGTATTTAGTAGCAAAGTAATATGATAGTAGTGGTAACGATAGCAAAAGTAAGGGTAGCAAAAGTAACAGTAGTAGCGGAAAAGTAAATAAGCGAAGAACAGTATATGAAAAGCTCATAGGCAATGGATTGGTGATGGAGAATTATGCCGGATGCGATCGATTATGTAACAGTTATAACATAGGGTGACACATAACTAGCTCCAGTTCATAAATGTAATGTAGGCGTGTATTCCGAATATAATCATACGTGCTTATGGAAAAGAACTTGCATGATATCTTTTGTCCTACCCTCCCGTGGCAGCGGGGTCCTATTGGAAACTAAGGGATATTAAGGCCTCCTTTTAATAGAGTACCGGACCAAAGCATTAACACATAGTGAATACATGAACTCCTCAAACTATGGTCATCACCGGTAAGTATCCCGATTATTGTCACTTCGGGGTTAACGGATCATAACACATAATAGGTGACTATAGACTTGCAAGATAGGATCAAGAACTCTCATATATTGATGAAAAAATAATAGGTTCATATCTGAAATCATGGCACTCGGGCCCTAGTGACAAGCATTAAGCATAGCAAAGTCATAGCAACATCAATCTCAAAACATAGTGAATACTAGGGATCAAATCCTAACAAAACTAACTTGATTACATGATAAATCTCATCCAACCCATCACCGTCCAGCAAGCCTACGATGGAATTACTCACGCATGGAAGTGAGCATCATGAAATTGGTGATGGAGGAAGGTTGATGATGACTTTGGCGATGGATTCCCCTCTCCGGAGCCCCGAACGAACTCCAGATCAGCCCTCCCGAGAGAGTTTAGGGCTTGGCGGTGGCTCCGTGTCGTAAAACGCGATGAATCCTTCTCTCTGATTTTTTTCTCCCCGAGCACGAATATATAGAGTTGGAGTTGAGGTCGGTGGAGCAACAGGAGGCCCACAAGGTGGGGGGCGCGCCACCACCCTCATGGATAGGTGGAGGCCCCTTGACGTGGATTCTTCTTCTAGTATTTTTTATATATTCCAAAATAATTCTCCGTTAATTTTTAGGTCATCCTGAGAACTTTTATTTCTGCACAAAAATAACACCATGGCAATTCTGCTGAAAACAGCGTCAGTCCGGGTTAGTTCCATTCAAATCATGCAAGTTAGAGTCCAAAACAAGAGCAGAAGTGTTTGGAAAAGTAGATACGATGGAGACGTATCACAGCCCCTAGTTTTTATTTACGTGCTTTTTACTATCTTGCAAACATATCCCGTTACACCTACAAAGTACTTCTAGTTTCATACTTGTTCTAGGTAAAGTGAACGTTAAGCGTGCGTAGAGTTGTATCGGTGGTCGATAGAACTTGAGGGAATATTTGTTCTACGTTTAGCTCCTCATTGGGTTCGACAATCTTACTTATCGAAAGAGGCTACAATTGATCCCCTATACTTGTGGGTTATCACTATCGCATAGCGATAAAGTAAAGTAATTATATAGCGCTTGCATCTTATGCAATAAAGAGACAACCATAAGGCTCCTGCCAGTTGCCGGTAACTTCAACAAAACTTGATCACCTCATACAACAATTTATATCCCGTCATGTCTTGACCATATCACATCACAACATGCCCTGCAAAAACAAGTTAGACATCCTCTACTTTGTTGTTGCAAGATTTACGTGGCTGCTGCAGGCTTAGCAAGAACCGTTCTTACCTACACATCAAAAACCACAACGATCTTTCGTCAAGTGTGATGGTCTAACCTTCATCAAGGACCGGGCGTAGTCGCACTCGATTCAACTAAAGTTGGAGAAACAGACACCCACTAGCCACCTGTGTGCGAAGCACGTCGGTAGAACCAGTCTCATAACGTGGTCATGTAATGTAGGTATGGGCCGCTTCATCCAACAATACCGCAGAATCAAAGTATGACATGCTGGAAAGTAGTATGACTATTATCGCCCACAACTATTTGTGTTCTACTCGTGCATATAACATCTACGCATAGACCTGGATCGGATGCCACTGTTGGGGAACGTTGTATTTAAAAAAAAATCCTACAATCACACAAGATCTATCTAGGAGAAGCATATAGCAACGAGCGGGGAGAGTGTATCCACGTACCCTCATAGACCGAAAGCGGAAGCGTTTAGTAACACGGTTGATGTAGTCAAACGTCTTCGCGATCCAACTGATCAAGTACCGAAGGCACGGCACCTCCGTGATCTGCACACGTTCAGCTCGGTGACGTTCCTCGAATTCTAGATCCAGCTGAGGCCGAGGGAGAGTTTCGTCAGCACAACGGCATGGTGACGGTGATGATGAAGTTACCGACGCAGGGCTTCGCCTAAGCACTACGATAATATGACCGAGGTCGAAATCTATGGAGGGGCGCACCGCACACGGCTAAGAAATCAACTTGTGTGTCTATGGGGTGCCCCCTCCCCCGTATATAAAGGAGGGGAGGAGGAGGGCCGGCCTCAAGTGGCACGCCCAAAGAGGGGATTCCTACACCTAGTAGTAGGTTTCCCCCTTTCCTAGTCCAAGTAGGAGAAGAAGGAAGGATAGGGAGAGGGAGAAGGAAAGAGCGGGGCGCCGCCCCCTCCTAGTCCAATTCGGACCAGCCCATGGGGGGCGCGCTGCCTCCCCTTGTGGCCCTTCTCCCCTTTCCACTAAAGCCCAATAAGGCCCAATACTTCCCCCGGTGAATTCCCGTAATTCCCCGGTTCTCCAAAAAATACTCGAATCAGTCGAAACCTTTCTAATGTCTGAATATAGCCTTCCAATATATGAATCTTTACCTTTCAGCCATTTCGAGACTCCTCGTCATGTCTGTGATCTCATACAGGACTCTGAACAAACTTCGGTCATCAAATCACATAACTCATAATACAAATCATCATCGAACGTTGAGCGTGCGGACCCTACGGGTTCGAGAACTATGTAGAGATGACCGAGACACATCTCTGGTAAATAACCAATAGAGGAACCTAGATGCTCATATTGGTTCCTACATATTCTATGAGGATCTTTATCGGTCAAACCGCACAACAATATATGTTGTTCCCTTTGTCATCGGTATGTTACTTGCCCGAGATTCGATCGTCGGTGTCATCATACCTAGTTCAATATCGTCACCGGCAAGTCTCTTTACTTGTTCCGTAATTCTTCATCCCGTAACCAACTCATTAGTCACATTGCTTGCAAGGCTTCTAGTGGCGTGCATTACCGAGAGGGCCCAGCGGTACCTCTCCGGCAATCAGAGTGACAAATCCTAATCTTAATCTATGCCAACTCAACAAACACCATCGGAGACACCTATAGAACATCTTTATAATCACCCAGTAATGTTGTGACGTTTGATAGCACACTAAGTGTTCCTCCTATATTCGGGAGTTGCATAATCTCATAGTCATAGGAACATGTATAAGTCATGAAGAAAGAAATAAAAATAAACTAAACAATCATAGTGCTAAGCTAGCGGATGGGTCTAGTCCATCACATCATTCTCTAATCATGTGATCCTGTTCATCAAATGACAACACATGTCCATGGCTAGGAAACTTAACCATCTTTGATTAACGAGCTAGTCAAGTAGAGGCATACTAGGGACACTCTGTTTGTCAATGTATTCACACATGTACTAAGTTTACGGTTAATACAATTCTAGCATGAATAATAAACATTTATCATGATATAAGTAAATATAAATAACAACTTTATTATTGCCTCTAGGGCATATTTCCATCAAGCCCCGCAACAGAGCGAGCCGGAGCCCCTCCTACACAACCTCGCGCACGAGCGGCTCGGCCTCCTCGTCTCCTCGCCGGATCTCGCCCTCGCCGCCGCCGGCCGGTCAACCAGCAGCACCAGGCAGCAACCCTGCGCGCCTGCAGTGCGCCTGCCCGAGGTCCCAAGTAGGAGCGCTTGGCCTCGTCTCCTCACGGCCGTGGGCCTCTCCGCGCTCGCGCCTTCGCGTCTCCTCGCACTTCCTCCTCCTCCCGTGCGCCTCGTCAAACCGGCTGCCGTCGGCGACCCAACACCAGGGCAATGCCGCCGCTCACCCTACCTTCTTCTCCTCCCCCCGCAGTCACCTTTTCCCTCCGGTCTCTAATCGCTTGGACCTCTCTCCTTTCTTGAACAGGATACAGCGACGCCGCCTGGCGCTTCTCCTCCGCTGACTCCCTCTGTCTCTGGATCTGCCCGACCCCGCTTCCTTGCCGGAGACCCTCAGACGCTGCCTCGCCAGCAGGTCTTGTCGACGAGCCCCTACTCCTTTCCTCTCCTCCACTTGCCTTCACGGAGTTTCTCTGACCCCGCCGCGATGATCTCTGCAGGTCGACATCGCCGCCTTGGATCCGCGCCATGCTCCACAGTTCCCGCGCTCCTGCCGTCTCGCCAGATCCAGTAGGTCCTTGTCACATCCCTAGCTTTTGGCATTGCACTAGGGTAACTTCATGTGTGCATCATGTTTAAACTTTGAAAGAAACTTGAAATGGGCATTGCCTAAACCCTAGCATTAAAGGAATTCACTAGGTTCAACCAAAATATTTCCAGTAAATCCAAATGGCTTTAAGAAAATGTTCATCATTCTTGGAAAAAGCTAGAAACAGTAGCCAGAGGTGATGCACATTTTTGCATGACATATTTGGGCTCTGGATTAAATCATACTCTATTTGCATTTGGGCATTTAAATGCTATTAAATATTTTAAATGCTCAAATAATCATAAACTAAAATGTTTACTGTAGGATATATTCCCAACAGTGATCATGAGTAGTTTCATGATATTTGGAAGTGTGTAAGTATTTTTAATAAAGCCCTAAAGACTACAGAATAATAGAAAACCAAATTAAAACAGAAATCAGAGAGGGAGAGAGAACTACCTGGGCTAACTTACCTGGCCTTCCAGCCCACCTAGTGGCCCAGCTGGCGGCCCAACCCACCAGGGGCTCCCGTGTCTTCTCCTTCCTCTACCAGAAGGACCGAGGCGCGTGGCCACCGCACACCGGCACGCGCACGGCCACCTCCTGCCTGCTTGCCACTGCTGGAGTCGTCCCCGAGCGCCACGCACTTCCCCTCGACCGCCTGCACCTCTCCTCTCTCCCCCTCGAGCACTCTTCCCTCCTCTGCCTCTTTCCCATGCGACCACCGAGCGCTGTCATCGCCGATGAGCGCAACCGCGGCCATCGCCTCCCCCTCGCTTCTCTGTGTTGTCCAGAGGCTCCGCCTCGACACCACGGAGCCCCAAGACGAAGCACACGCCCGCGGAGCGCCCTAAGCGACGCCATCATCCTCATCCTCACCGTCGGACGCCGGAGATCCGTCTCGCCACCCCGCTCGCTCTGGCGCCTCCCCGAGCTCGCTGACCTTCCCTACATGATCGCCGTGAGCTCCTGGTTCTTTCCCCCTTAACCACGTCGTCGTTTTCGTCCCATAGCCACTACCCCGTGAGTAATGGAGCCGCCGGCCGCCATGGACGTTGAGCCACACGCTCCCGAGCTTTGCTTGCTCGCCCTAGTAGCACAGACGTGCTCCTGGTGACCCCACGATGCCGTCTATGCCTTTGGTTGAGCTTCCCGTGCTCCGCCATGCCGTGCCCGTGCAAACCCGTAGCTGCGCTGCCGCCAAAGCTCGTCGCCGGCGAGATTCCAGCCGCCCCATGACCCCCTGTCTGGCCCATTGGATGCGCCCGAGCAAGGGCTTCTCCCCGATGCTTTCTGCACGACAAACCGCGGCCCCTGGTGTTGGGGAACGTAGTAATTTCAAAAAATTTCCTACGCACACGCAAGATCATGGTGATGCATAGCAACGAGAGGGGAGAGTGTGATCTACGTACCCTTGTAGATCGACAGCGGAAGCGTTAGCACAACACGGTTGATGTAGTCGTACGTCTTCACGGCCCGACCAATCAAGCACCGAAACTACGGCACCTCCAAGTTCTAGCACATGTTCAGCTCGATGATGATCCCCGGACTCCGATCCAACAAAGTTTCAGGGAACAGTTCCGTCAGCACGACAGCGTGGTGATGATCTTGATGTACTACCGTCGCAGGGCTTCGCCAAAGCACCGCTACAATATTTATCGAGGATTATGGTGGAAGGGGGCACCGCACACGGCTAAGAATATGATCACGTGGATCAACTTGTGTGTCTAGGGGTGCCCCCTGCCCCCGTATATAAAGGAGCAGGGGGAGGTGCGGCTGGCCAGGAGGAGGGCGCGCCAGGAGGAGTCCTACTCCCACTGGGAGTAGGATTCCCCCCTTTTCCTAATTGGAATAGGATTCGGGAGGGGGAAAGAGGAGAGAGAGAAGGAAGGGGGGTGGCGCCGCCCCCCTCTCCTTGTCCTATTAGGACTAGGGGGGAGGGGCGCGTGGCCCAGCCCTGGCCACCTCTCCTCTCTTCCACTAAAGCCCACTAAGGCCCATATACCTCCCGGGGGGTTCCGGTAACCTCCCGGTACTCCGGTAAAATCCCGATTTCACTCGGAACACTTCCGATATCCAAATATAGGCTTCCAATATATCAATATTTATGTCTCGACCATTTCGAGACTCCTCGTCATGTCCGTGATCACATCCGGGACTCCGAACAAACTTCGGTACATCAAAATGCATAAACTCATAATATAACCGTCATCAAAACCTTAAGCGTGCGGACCCTATGGGTTCGAGAACAATGTAGACATGACCGAGACACGTCTCCGATCAATAACCAATAGCGGAACCTAGATGCTCATATTGGCTCCCACATATTCTACGAAGATCTTTATCGGTCAGACCGCATAACAACATACGTTGTTCCCTTTGTCATCGGTATGTTACCTGCCCGAGATTCGATCGTCGGTATCTCAATACCTAGTTTAATCTCGTTACCGGCAAGTCTCTTCACTCGTTTCGTAATACATCATCTTGCAACTAACTCATTAGTTGTAATGCTTGCAAGGCTTATGTGATGTGCATTACCGAGAGGGCCCAGAGATACCTCTCCGACAATCGGAGTGACAAATCCTAATCTCGAAATACGCCAACCCAACATGTACCTTTGGAGACACCTGTAGAGCTCCTTTATAATCACCCAGTTACGTTGTGACGTTTGGTAGCACACAAAGTGTTCCTCCGGCAAACGGGAGTTGCATAATCTCATAGTCATAGGAACATGTATAAGTCATGAAGAAAGCAATAGCAACATACTAAACGATCGGGTGCTAAGCTAATGGAATGGGTCATGTCAAGCATATCGTTCTCCTAATGATGTGATCCCATTAATCAAATGACAACACATGTCTATGGTTAGGAAACATAACCATCTTCGATTAACGAGGTAGTCAAGTAGAGGCATACTAGTGACGTTTGGTTTGTCTATGTATTCACACAAGTATTATGTTTCCGGATAATACAATTCTAGCATGAATAATAAACATTTATCATGATATAAGGAAATAAAATAATAACATTATTATTGCCTCTAGGGCATATTTCCTTCAGTCTCCCACTTGCACTAGAGTCAATAATCTAGATTACATAGTAATGATTCTAACACCCATGGAGCTTTGGTGCTGATCATGTTTTGCTCGTGGAAGAGGCTTAGTCAACGGGTCTGCTATATTCAGATCCGTATGTATCTTGCAAATCTCTATGTCTCCCACCTGGACTAGATCCCGGATGGAATTGAAGCGTCTCTTGATGTGCTTGGTTCTCTTGTGAAATTTGGATTCCTTTGCCAAGGCAATTGCACCAGTATTGTCACAAAAGATTTTCATTGGACCCGATGCACTAGGTATGACACCTAGATCGGATATGAACTCGTTCATCTAGACTCCTTCGTTTGCTGCTTCCAAAGCAGCTATGTACTCCGCTTCACATGTAGATCCCGCCACAACGCTTTGTTTAGAACTGCACCAACTGACAGCTCCACCGTTTAATGTAAACACGTATCCGGTTTGCGATTTAGAATCGTCCGGATCAGTGTCAAAGCTTGCATCAATGTAACCATTTATGATGAGCTCTTTGTCACCTCCATATATGAGAAACATATCCTTAGTCCTTTTCAGGTATTTCAGGATGTTCTTGACCGCTGTCCAGTGATCCACTCCTGGATTACTTTGGTACCTCCCTGCTAGACTTATAGCAAGACACACATCAGGTCTGGTACATAGCATTGCATACATGATAGAGCCTATGGCTGAAGCATAGGGAACATCTTTCATTTTCTCTCTATCTTCTGCATTGGTCAGGGATTGAGTCTTACTCAATTTCACACCTTGTAACACAGGCAAGATTCCTTTCTTTGCTTGATCCATTTTGAACTTCTTCAAAACTTTGTCAAGGTATGTGCTTTGTGAAAGTCCAATTAAGCGTCTTGATCTATCTCTATAGATCTTAATGCCTAATATGTAAGCAGCTTCACCGAGGTCTTTCATTGAAAAACTCTTATTCAAGTATCCTTTTATGCTATCCAGAAATTCTATATCATTTCCGATTAGTAATATGTCATCTACATATAATATCAGAAATGCTACAGAGCTCCCACTCACTTTCTTGTAAATACAGGCTTCTCCAAAATTCTGTACAAAACCAAATGCTTTGATCACACTATCAAAGCGTTTATTCCAACTCCGAGAGGCTTGCACCAGTCCATAAATGGATCGTTGAAGCTTGCACACTTTGTTAGCTCCCTTTGGATCGACAAAACCTTCCGGCTGCATCATATAGAACTCTTCTTGCAGAAATCCATTCAGGAATGCAGTTTTGACATCCATTTGCCAAATTTCATAATCATAAAATGCGGCAATTGCTAACATGATTCGGACAGACTTAAGCATAGTTCGTAGTCAATCCCTTGAACTTGCCGAAAACCTTTTGCGACAAGTCGAGCTTTGTAGACAGTAATATTACCGTCAGTGTCAGTCTTCTTCTTGAAGATCCATTTATTCTCAATTGCTTGCCGATCATTGGGCAAGTCAACCAAAGTCCATACTTTGTTCTCATACATGGATCCCATCTCAGATTTCATGGCTTCAAGCCATTTTGCGGAATCTGGGCTCACCATCGCTTCTTCATAGTTCGTAGGTTCATCATGATCTAGTAGTGTGACGTCCCCGATTCAATCGTACACTAATCATGCACGCAAATGTGTACGATCAAGATCAGGGACTCACGGGAAGATATCACAACACAACTCTACAAATAAAATAAGTCATACAAGCATCATAATACAAGCCAGGGGCCTCGAGGGCTCGAATACAAGTGCTCGATCATAGACGAGTCAGCGGAAGCAACAATATCTGAGTACAGACATAAGTTAAACAAGTTGCCATAAGATGGCTAGCACAAACTGGGATACAGATCGAAAGAGGCGCAGGCCTCCTGCCTGGGATCCTCCTAACTACTCCTGGTCGTCGTCAGCGGGCTGCACGTAGTAGTAGGCACCTCCGGGGTAGTAGTCGTCGTCGACGGTGGCGTCTGGCTCCTGGACTCCAACATCTGGTTGCGACAACCAGAAAGAAAGGAAAGGGGAAAAAAGGGGGAGAAAGCAACCGTGAGTACTCATCCAAAGTACTCGCAAGCAAGGAACTACACTACATATGCATGGGTATATGTGTAAAGGGCCATATCAGTGGACTGAACTGCAGAATGCCAGAATAAGAGGGGGATAGCTAGTCTTATCGAAGACTACGCTTCTGGTCACCTTCGTCTTGCAACAGGCAGAAGAGGGTAGATCGAAGTCCTCCAAGTAGCATCGCATAGCATATCCTACCCGGCGATCCTCCCCTCGTATCCCTGAGGGAGAGCGACCACCGGTTGTATCTGGCACTTGGAAGGGTGTGTTTTATTAAGAATCCGGTTCTAGTTGTCATAAGGTCAAGGTACAACTCCAAGTCGTCCTGTTACCGAAGATCACGGCTATTCGAATAGATTAACTTCCCTGCAGGGGTGCACCACATAACCCAACACGCTCGATCCCATTTGGCCGGACACACTTTCCTGGGTCATGCCCGGCTTTGGAAGATCAACACGTCGCAGCCCCACCTAGGCACAACAGAGAGGCCAGCACGCCGGTCTAAACCTAAGCGCACAGGGGTCTGGGCCCATCGCCCATAGCACACATGCACGTTGGGAGGGCGGCCGAAAGCAGACCTAGCCTAGTGGCGTTCCAGTCCAATTTGGCGCGCGCCGCTCCGTCGCTGACGTCTGAAGTGCTTCGGCTGATACCACGACGTCGGGATACCCATAACTACTCCCACGTAGATGGTTAGTGCGTATAGGCTCGTAGCCAGACTCAGATCAAATACCAAGATCTCGTTAAGCGTGTTAAGTATCCGCGAACGCCGAACAGGGCTAGGCCCACCTGTCTCCTAGGTGGTCTCAACCTGCCCTATCGCTCCGCCACAAAGTAACAGTCGAGGGCCGTCGGGAACCCAGGCCCACCTCTACCGGGATGGAGCCACCTGTCCTTTCAGCCCCCTCGTCAGAATCACTTGCGGGTACTCAATGAGCTGACCCGACTTTAGTCACCATCTGTATAGTATGTATGTATGTATGTATAGTATATACCCGTGATCACCTCCCAAGTGATCACGGCCCGACAGTATAGCAAGGCAGACTAACAAGAATGTAGGGCCAATGATGATAAACTAGCATCCTATACTAAGCATTTAGGATTGCAGGTAAGGTATCAACAGATGTAGCGACAATGTCAGGCTATGCATCAGAATAGGATTAACGAAAGCAGTAACATGCTACACTACTCTAATGCAAGCAGTATAGAGGAGAATAGGCGATATCTGGTGATCAAGGGGGGGGGGCTTGCCTGGTTGCTCTGGCAAGAGAGAGGAGTCGTCAACTCCGTAGTCGAACTGGTCAACAGCAGCGTCGGTCTCGTAGTCTACCGAAGAGAAGAGGGGGAAGAAATAATGAATACAGAGCAAACAAAGCATCACAAAATATAACAAGGCAATACGCGATGTTCGGTGTGCCGTAACGCGGTAGTAGGTGATACCGGTGAAGGGGGGAAAACATCCGGAAAAGTATTCCCGGTGTTTCGTGTTTTCAGGCAGAGGAGCCGGAGGGGGAAGTTGCGGGTTCGATAGGTTAGGGGTGTGTGGCGGACGAACGGACTGCGTATCCGGATTCGTCTCGTCGTTCTGAACAACTTTCATGTTGAAAATATTTTAATCCGAGTTACGGATTAAAAGATATGATTTTCTAAAGATTTTATTAATTTCTGGAATTTAATTAATTAATTAATTAATTCGAAAAATGGATTTATGACGTCAGCATGACATCGTGCTGACGTCAGCAGTCAGCGTTGACCGTTTGACCTGGTCAACCTGACATGTGGGTCCCGTGGGACCCACCTGTCATACACTGTTAGGTTTAATTAGGGTTTAGTTTAATCCTAATTACAGTTTAGTTAATTTAATTAGTGATTAGGTTAATCTAATCAGGATTAATTAACTTGATTAATTACTTACTTAATTAATTAATTAATAATTAATTTTATTAAATCATTTTTAATTTTATTAATTATATTTATTGTTTTTATTTATTTTATTATTTATTTATTATTATTTTTTTAACGTCCTGGGGGCTAGGCCCCACATGTCATTGGGCCAGGGGCTAACGGGCGCGCGGGCGACGGGTTTCGGTCACGGCGTCAATGGGCGAACCCGGGCGGCGCCGTCGGCGCGACGAGCGGCACCGGACGAGGACGAGCGAGGCACGGGGGTCGCTGGATGGGGACGCCGGCAGAAGGGCAGCGGCGGGCGCGGGCGCTTGACTAGGGCGGACCCGAGCGCGCGAGGGGGGGCGTGGCGGTGCGGCAGTAGCAGCCGTGGCAGGGGCGGCGTCATGCGGGTGGACGGGGAGC